>NC_086163.1:16895301-17195301 GCF_035149785.1 Candoia aspera | reverse complement strand
GCATCAAAGCAGGTTCCTAAGGTTGAAATATATTGTTTCCATCCCTCAGGTACTCCACAAGTCATGATTTGCAAATCCAGCTATCTCTATCTGCCCTGTCATCTTTCAAGCATTGCCTCCTTTGCAACATGAGCTGACGTTTACCAGTTCAAACTGTGGTGATCTGGTAAAAGAGAGTGAAGTGAATTGGGGAAGGGAGGCATTGTTACAATGGAAAAGGTTTCCTATTTGCTCAAGAGATTGAGATTACATGGTGGTAGCATGAATACATTAAATTTTAATTCTGAGATCATCCTTCAATCCCATTCCACTATCAAAATGGATAGAAGGTGATGTTTCATTCTGAGCTGGCAGATTTCTGCATTAACTCTGGCTTTTTTTGCAAGTCTGCCTTTAAATTTTGAACTGTCCTGTATAGGAAACATAACTGTTGGTTTATTTTAGTGCAAAATCATTTAGATTTTGGTTTAAGATATTTGATATTTCATTTGTCTTATTTTGCTTAGATAGAAAATCAAATCACACTCTCTTTACTGTGACAATGTTTGAGGAATATTAATAATGGAGACTATCAATATTGGTGTGTGTTAATTAATATATAATTAATTAATTAGCCTGTACTTCCACACCAAGTAGGAGTAATGGGATTTCCTTTTGAGGAGATATGTATAAGATTGCACAACTAGTTAATAATTCCTGAGTCTGCACATGAAGGGAGCTTAAATAGTAGAATGTACTTGACAAAGGCCCAAAAAATTTAGTTTATGTGAACCATTTATGGAAACCTAAGTCCTCATAAATACAGGTAGTTCTCATTTAGCAACTACCTCATTTAGTGACTGTTCACAGTGATGATGGTAATGAAAAGTAGCTTTGTGACCAATCCTCACATTTATGACTTTCTCAGGTCTGTAAAGCAAAGGAAAGCTGAAGTAAGATCGTAAGCACATTTACAGTTTCACTTAGCGACTGCTTCACTTAATAACCAAGTTGCCAGCCCCCATTGTGGTCGCTAAATGAGGACTACCTGTAGAACACTAGCAAAGTCAAACACAACAAATGCAGATTCATCTTACAGCCCCTGTCCAAGTAGGGACCAACAGTGATGGGTTGAGGGATTTAAAAGGCACATTGGGTGCCTGCAGCCTTGCTCTGCTTACAGCATCAGTTTCATCACTGAAAATTGCCAAACTCCCCTCCCTTCCAGAGTCTATTTTTGGAGTGCAGCTGCCTCGAGCTGACTGAACCTTTTAGCATGTTGCACTGTCTTTCTGTTTGCAGGGAATTTTTACAGGGAGAGGGAGGCAGGCACTGAAAAACGGTGTTCTACCAACCCTGTACTTTTCCAGATATAAGTTAAGAATCTGTTATTTTTACTGCAGTGCAGTTGATTGTGTGTTGTTAAATGTTGAAACGCCACTGTGGCACTCTGGAGAAACTCTGGGCAGGCAAAGATTTCTCTTTCCAGCGTATCCTAGTGTCACTCTTCTTTTTCCTCCCCTTGTCTTTGAAAAGAAAATCAGCCGGCAAGGTTGCTGTTCTTTCCTCTTTGCGTGCTGCCTTAAAAAGTAAGAAAAGAAAGGGGCTTTAGCCAAAGATTTCCCCCCTTACTAGCCTTAAATCAAAATATGAGTGCGACATGCATTTTATTACATTCTTGTAGTTTGCAGATTTGACATTAACACTTAAAGGTATCTCTTGACTCTATAGATCAATGTTTCTCAACCTTGGCTGGCTGGGCAATTCTCGGAGCTGAAGTCCACCCATCTTAAAGTTGCCATGGTTGAGAAACACTGATCTATAGATGTTTGGGGGCTTCTTCTGCCGTTTTTCTGGCAGTAGTGAAATAGGTTTATTCACCACTCAGTGTTTTATGGTCATGCAGATGACCCCTTCCCTATCTCAAAGTAGTCCCCATGGTCTTTTCCTGAAATGTAATCTGCCTTCAGAAGTCAACTCTTGGTTGAACCTCATCACCATTCATGATCAGCTCTTTCTGCTTGGACTTTAGTATTCAGTGCTGGCTTTGTAGCAATGTTTCCAGTAGCTGCTTCTGATTTGTTAGGAAACTCCACTCCATAATTTTGCTTCATTGATTTGCTTCCTTGATTTAAATACTGGCCACCTAAAATGAAGGATGCTAAGGAGCTGGACTATTCTGCAGTTAATCATTACACAAGGAGCCACAAATCTGACTGTTTTGGAAGGAACAGATTAATGTTTCTGCACTTCTGGAATTTGTCATTACCTCACTGAGTGGCTGGAAAAATAAAATGAGATAAACCCTGTGAATGTTATGCTTACATAGAAGGGAGCTAGATAAATATTTGTCTTACCATTGCCTTTCTTACCATATACAGTTGAGCATTTTACTTATGTCTGAAAAGTGTAAACAGTTTACATACCACCAAGTTGTGACATAGCCCATAAAATAAAACAACCTTTTCAGTAATTTTTTTAGAAAGACATATATCAAATGAAGAAAATAAATTCTAGACTGTTGTTAGAGCATGCCACCTTTTATCGCACCAGGGTACATAAGAAAAATAATTAAATAAGCTGTCTATGGTTTAATGGGTTGATACTGGGCTGAAACAGAATGGGAAAAAATGGAACATGATGAGACTTATGACTCATGCTGGGTGTAAATATGTAAATATAAAGTATGGTAAAATAAGCTTGAGATGATAATGCAGAGCTTCGTTAAAGTGCAAAACTAGCAAGTGGAAGGCAGAGTCTTAAATGTTTTAGAGCTAGTGGATAGTGATGATGCTTATAGTACAATATAGCTGATAGCTCTCTTGTTCTATTCTCAAAACCTGGATTCCGTTCTTACCATATCTACATACACCTACATTATACAACTGTAGTATTGGCAGAGTATTCTTCCACTTTATTGCTCTATCTGCAGGTTTGGCTGGCTTTAACATCCACTTTCAAGGAAACCAGATATTTTGCTTACTGTAACAAAAACACCATCTGCGCAGAGCTAATTCTCCCAGGGTTCTCCATAACAACTAGTGCAGGTTTTCTGGTTTGGTTCTGATAATTGGGAACGTGGGGAGGCAGTCCCACCACATCCAAAGAGCAACAGATTGGGGAAGATTGGCCTAGTGAAGGGTACTAGGTAAACCCGTATAATCGCTCATGTGAAATTGCCCAGCCCGACCAAAGAGAGCCAGTGACTATGGTGGGATGGGGAAAACAAGTGACAGCTTGAGGCTTGGTATCCTTCTGTCTCTTTCATATGGTTCCTCTCACTTTAGGGCCAAGGATTCATCCAAGAGTGACTTCTTGGATGAATCAAGAATTGAAACAAAATCCTTTCTCTTCCAAACTGGAAATAGCACACAACCTATACACGAATTACCTTTCCTGCCATCAGGACTGTGTTTCTTCTAGGTTTTTTTAAAAAAGTAATTAAGTGCTAGAAATTGTTTGGAGTGCTATTTTGTTTTTAAAGAAACTCACCTAGAGGTTTCCTTGTTTGATAATTATTTAATCCCACTCTTTGCAGTCTAAGGCTGCTGTGTGTAAGTGACTGTGGGATTTTCCGTAAAATGTTTTATGACGCTGGCTTGCAGTCAGTGTCGTGAGGGGATAGGAAAACAGGCTAAGGCCTATACCTGTTTTGTTCCTTCCTTTGCAGCAACCAACAGGCTTTCCTATTAGAGAACGAAGAATGCAGGAATGCAAGCTGCAAGGGTGCACGCCGGACATTTAAGGTTCATTGGGCACTGTCAGATCTAAATCAAATCAAGGATGCTATGGTGGCGACCTTCTTTGACATTTATGAAGATGTGAGTTGAGCTCTTTCTGCTGTTTTCCTGCCTTCTTAGTTGCCAACCACCCTTTCTTATTTTAACCCTGAGTCAAAACTCTGCTTCATACTAGGGGTCATCTAACAGATCTTAGAAACGGGGCATGTAAACCAGATCTCATGAGCAAAAGGATAGATTCAGCAAAAAAGCTGTTCCTGAGTTACAATCCAGAGCCATTGAGGGCTTTAACAGTGAAAACAATAGGAAATAGCCCCATCTTTAGCTATTGGCCCTGGAAACCAAATTCAGAAATAAGGACATGCAATAGGGGAGAGGTATTGCTGTTCAGACCCTGTTTGAAATTCTGATGGATAGAATAAGGATTAGTGAACTAAACAGAGGTTTATTTTTGATCCAGCAAGAGCTGCTGTCATATCTCAGCTTCTTGATCCAAGTCCTTCTCTGAAATGCCAAGATTACACTGCTTTTTATTATTACATGCCAATAACCTTAATTTAAAACCTGTAGAACTTTGTTGTGATATTTTGGGGTCATATTTCCCCCAATCCAGTTTTCTAGTAGACAGTTAGGAGCCATAGGAGACATGATCCAACATAGCTGGAAGTTCTCTTATAGGGAATTCTAGGATAGGGAACTTCTACAAAGTGTCCATGTAGTCACCAGGGGTCAAGTTCATCCTGAAAGTCTTTACTTTGAGCATACAATACCAAATTACAGAAATGAAAAGTGCTCTATTTTTCTATTTCCTTCCTCGCCAAAAGCAGAATTCGTTTGTTATATTCCCTTATCCCACCCCAACCCTAAATTTAATTGCCTTGGTGGCATGCTCTTTTTTTATTTGTAATGTGTTGCAAAAAGTTTTCTTTTCATACAAACAGTTGTCTTCATTAGGAATTGGAGAGAAGCATGTCTTCTTCATCATGGCTACTCTTATTTCCAAAATACAATTGAGGGAGCAGAAGTTTGCCCTACTGGGCAATCCCAACTTCACTGTTGGCATTCAGAGTCTGTAATAAAGTTAGCAGTGTCCCACTTTAGGGGTATCTCATCTTAGAGGGAATGCCTGCAGTTAGTCAAGACATAATAAGATTTTTCTAAACTATCTTTCTTCTGCTTTCTGAATTATCACACGATCAATATTCTGAGCAATACAACCAGATACTTTTTTTTTTTTTTACAAATCAGGACTAATCCCTATCTCTGATTTAAAATCTGATTTCGATTTAAAACTAATATTATAATCTACAGGTTTTACTATTTAAAAATGTAAATATTAAAAAAAACTAATATTTTTTGACTTACATACTTTTATTTTCTGACTTTATTGACACTTTTAGTGCTGTTTGGGTTGCTGATCCATTTATTTCTTTGTGCATTTTTCTGTCTCTAGGGAATCTTGGATATAATTGTCCTCAGCAAGAATTCTCCTAAGAAAGAGCTCGCAATCCACGCATTAAAAAATAACTTTGAAGCAGATGCCTACTTTGTTAAAGTCATTGGTGAGTGGCTCAGTATGAAAACATTAAAATGCTATTAAGGGAAATTCAATACTGCTTTTAGTTTCCTACCCAGCCTAAAAACAACAGAAAGATTACTGTTAAGTAGTAATGAGGTGAGAAAGGAGATTACATTAAAATGTATACGTGAGAGGAACAGGTTAAAGAAAACCTAATTAATTAGATACAGTCCTGTTTATTTTAGAACATTCTTGCTATTTACACATTTAGTTCACTAAAGGTCTAAATAGAAAAAGTAACACAGTATGAATGTTTTGGGAAGCATTTGGAATTTTTCATGGTTTTTCTTTCTGTCTTGATTGTCTTTTATAATGTCAGCCACCCAGAATCATCTGGAATCCGGTGACCTCTAAATTTAACTAAATAAATGAAATTATAGTTTCTGTCGTTTCTTCCGCTGTACTCAGGAGTAAGAATAACAACAATATTACTTTAATGTCTTTGTCTCGGGTGCAGTGCAAATTAAGAGAAATGAAAAGGGAACCAGAAAGGCAGAAAGAAAATAAGTTAGTTGGTAGTTCCCAGAATAGCCATGTAACCTTTGGGTGTCTTCAGATGGGGGACCTCATGCTTCCCTTTCCAGTTCTGTACCACAAAAGCATTCTGTGGGGGGGGGGGAGTGAGCTAAACCCTCACTTTTGTGGCAAAAGGGCAAAGCAGGAAGTATTTGGGGAGAAAGACGTGTTTTAATAACACTCCAGATCTCTTAAACATAAGTAAGAAGATATATTCCTGTCCTTCACAGCCTTTCTCAACCTTTTGACCCTGGAGGAACCCTTGAAATATTTCTCAGGCCTCGAGGAACTCCTGCATGTTCAGGCTCAAATATAGGCCAGAAGTTACAAAATTAGTATATTCATTTCATGGGTAGGCCTGTCTGTATGCATGAACAGTGTTCTTAAACTAAAAATCTAGAATGAAACTTACCTCTTTAATGTGAAGTTGCCGGAATCTGAAATACTTTTTTAAATAAATCCTGATCTCCCAGGGAACCCTTAGTGAGCTCTCGTGGAACCCTAGGGGTCCACAGAACCCTGGTTGAGAAACCCTACTTCATACATATTCTTTGTTCTTCCCAGTCTTCACTGCTATTCACTGTGTATGAAATATTCCTAATTTAACTACTTAAACTTGCAAGTGCTTGTGTGCTCTCTTTTGTCATTTGTGTGTGTGTGTGTGTGCGTGTGTTTCCAAATCACTTGTAAACATTTGCAGCAGGAATTATATTCCATTATATAAAATTGCTTATTAAATTGCGTGGAGAGTACAAACGATCAAAGTCATCCCACACACAAAAACACCCCCCCCCCCAATTTGTTTTCATGTTTTCATCAGCCGGGGGAAAGTATGCAAGATAAACAAATGCGAAGGACTATTTTCAGCCACTTTTAGCTGAGGCCCAGGAGTAGTTTTTAGGCATTGCTATGGAGAATTAACTTCAGGACAATCTACCGCTTGCTGTTCCTGAGTACACAGCTGGGGGCTTGTCAGCACACAGCTAGTACAGTAATAAAAGAGGCACACTTTCTGCCTCACCAGGCATTCTAATGGGAAGTGTTGATCCTCCAGATCTGATGAATAGAATTGGCTTTGGATGGGGGAGGAAGTTTAAACTAAAATAATATTAAGGTTCTATCTTAAATTAATTGCGGTCCTCTCCTAGGTTTTACAGAACCACAATTCCTAGCAGCCCCAACCAGCAGAGCTAATAGTGAGGGATGCAGGGAGATGTAGTCTAGCAACAGTCGAGGTCCACATGGTATGCAGCTATCTGCCATCAGGGGTTTCTGTGCACCTCCAGTATTAGAAGTGAAGTAGATGACAGTCTGAGAGATGGCTTTTTCAGCTGTTGTGAACTGCCCTTCTTCAAGAGAACTGCTGAGCAACAATTTTTCTTATTTACCCAGGCAAGTTAATAAGTGTTTTGAGATCATCTGTCTGATTTATCTGCTGTTTAGATTTATTGTATACTTTACATTCAGTATTTCATAAACTGCTTCCGAACCATACTTGATCAAGGATAAGTGTCTTCTGGTTCCTTCATGGGTATAAAAGTGATTTAAATACCTTATTTACGATACTGTACAAAGTAGGAAAGTACAAAAAGTCCAGTGTAATGGTAAATGTGTGTTTTCTACAGCTTCCCTTTAAATAGGATTCATAGTCTAAAACTGCAAACCTACTAATTTTTAAAAGCTGTTTTGTAGAGGGCAAACCCTTTTCAAAGATGCCCAGCTTTGGCAGGAAGTTACTAAGGAATCAGCTGCTTAATCACAGCATGTTACAACCTGTCTTGGCACTGAGATGAAGTGGTTTCAAGAACAATGTTTTTTTTTTAAGTTATTAAGGGCAAGGAAGGAAACCAAGAATGAACAGGACATTGAAATGTTTTGTTTTGTTCTCCATGGTCAGTAAGTTACTTGCTCAGGCAACCCCAATTAATACATTTATTAATCCTTTTTCACATTTGTGTTTAGAAAGAAACAAACAAAAGATGCTCTCCATCTGCCAGCGAGACCTAAGGCTGTTTCGCTCTAATGAGCCAGGAGCAAAAATGCCTTTAGAAAGCTTTTTTAAAAAAATATTTAGCAGGCACGTTTATTTTTTTTTCCCCTAACTTATACCTGTCTTTGGCACCAAGTCACCCAGTTGACTCTGAAGGACAAGAGCATCTTCATTGTGCAAAACGGCATAATGTTGGAGAGCGAAATAATGTTTTTCCAAGTCACAGTGTGAGACAGGCATCTGTAATTACACGTGCCTGAGCCTATATAGCTTCATTTGCCTTTGCAAATGAGAATGGAAGCAGCAACCATGTTTAGTCTGGAGGGTGTTTGCCTAAGAAACCTGTTCACCACCGAACAACCATTATTGGTCTACTCTCTTGTTTATCCACAGTTCTCAGTGGGCTTTGTTCAAATGACTGTCCTCACAAGATAAAGGTAAGTGTGCCGCTAAAATCTGTGTCTGGGGAGTTGTGGCCTCTCAAATCCATACCATCATTCTGTTTGTCACAAGATGACAATGCCCTTGTTGCTTACAAGTTAATCATCACAATGGCAACAAAGCTACATATTCTCGAGTGGGAGAAATTTATCCTTTAATTCAGTTATAGGTCATGGCTGTGTGTGAGAAAATATCAGTTCTTCAGACAGTTTTGAGATCTCAGTTCTTATTCACTGTTTTTCATTTTGTTCTCTTTTACTTGCTGTATTGTAATGTATTTCTTAAACTACACCCATAGGCCTAGAAAACCAGTGGGAACAACCCCATAGAAGGGTGTATAAGAGAGGAATCCCCACAGCAAGAGTTGCATTGGTGCTTGAGTAATATATTAGCAATACATTAGAAATTATCCGAAAGTAATGATATTAACACTTCTCCTTCCGTATCTCCTTATGGACACACAAGCCATTGTTTTGTGTCACTTGAAAGATAGGCTAGGATTCAGTGCCAACACAAATCTTTCAGTTAACTGAAATTTGCCAAATACAAGAGTTGGCCAAGTATATTCATTCCCACTAACAGTAAAATTATAAAAGTTTTAAGTCAAGTGGTTAGGGACCCACACAGGCTTGAAAAATATTCAAGGAGTGAAGTCACTCCATTTGTTGACCCTCTTATCTCCCAAATGCCTCATCCAATTTATCTCAAGTATCCCAGAAACAGCCGATCACAAGGAGGAATGTTACCCAAGTTTTCAGCCAGGTTTTTAAAGCAATAGATGATTAACATGTATTTTATTGTAAACTGCCCAGAGTCTGAGTCCCCCTTTTGGGGGAGATGGGCGGTGATAAAAATTTGAAAAATAAATCAATCAATAAATATGTAGTATGGAGCATTGTCCACTTTGGACAATGGATGTGGACAGAAGTTCCCTAGTGTGCATGGCAGCTCCTTAGTAATTCTACGTATGTAAACATATTTGTTGGATTAAAGTACATTGGCTATTCAGTTTGCCATATATCAAATTTTAATTTTTTTTCTGCCTTTCATCTGCCACTGGATATAATAAGGTGTATCTTCCAAACAAATCTTTTAAAAGAGTAAAGTAATTTTGAAAGGCCATGTAAGTAAAACTCAGTTTCTGAGAGCTACTTTTAGGCAATTTTGATCCCTAAGTCATGCTGTTGTTGAAATGATTGCTTTTCTCTTGGACCTTTATTTGTCACTTTAATCCATTTCCCTTATTCTTTATTCTCACTCCCCAAAGGTATCTTGCCACTATTGTGCCAGTTGGGGAGAAATGCAAAGGATATTCTGTTTTCCATATGTTTTGTCCTTCTGATTTGTATTCATGGTTTCATCAAACTCCCTAGGAAGCATGTTTATGGCTCATAGTGATTTTGACTTCAAAAAAAATTCTGTATATACTGAGGCACTGCTGTGGCTGAGTATTATTAATGCTCTGGAATTTTCTTGCTCGCAAAGAGTCATTCTCTTTTGGGGTGAACACTCTGCCGTTCTTTTAGAATGGCCTTAGAGTTGTATCAGCATTCAGTACTTCTAAGTGAGATGCCTTGATCACATATAAGCTTTAAAGACACAGCTGGAGAAGTTGGGCTTGGTCTTTTAGGTAGCAGCATGCACTGCATCTTTCTCATCTTTTATATTAAACATCAGAAAGAGTCCTGGCATCTTAAATTACCATGTCCTTGTCCAAGGGCTTACAGGTTTTTTTTAAATGTTATGGATTTCACAAGGAAAGTGTTTGGAAGATGGAAGAAACAGATAGGAAACAAATCATATCGGAAAGTCCTAGAGAGGTGTTTAATGGATGCAGCAAGACAGTATCAATTAGTTAGGAGGTATTTCACTGATGAGGGCAGCTCAGCAAGATGTGTGCTGTTGAGCAATAGGCATATAAATCCTGGCCTTAGAAATAAGATTGGTGATAGATAAAAAAAAGGAGAGGTCAGAGCAAACAAATGGAGGAAAAAAGCAAACAAATGGAGTAGAACAAGAGAAGCGGATATACTCAGCAGGTGTGTAAGACAGTCTCATGCTGATCATGATCAGAGGCAGCTTAGGCAAGAAATGAGGCAGAGTTGAAGGAGGCAGAAGTCCCCCAGTGTGCCTCGGACTTAATATTTGCTTGTTTGTATGTTAGATGTATATTGTGTCTTTTTTCCAGGAGCTCAGGGATTTGGGGGTGGGGGTGGGAGTTCTTCATTTTATTGCCAAAGAACAACCCTTTGGCTAAGAGAGAATGAATGGCCCAAAGACACCTAGTGAGCTTCCATGGTTGAGCATGACTTGAATTTGTTCAGCACCTTTACCACACTGGATCTATGGACAAAAGATTCCATGATATGAGAGTCTGTTGGATTATACTAGCGATGTGTAAAAATTAGCAAGTTGGGAATGGAATATTCTGGAGCAAAACCTTGTTCAGACCATGCCATTCCAGACATGCTCTGGCACTTTCCATTCCCCATTAGGTGAATTTTGTGTCTTCCTAAATTATACCAAACAACCCTTTAGTCAGATTTATTTGCGCATTTTATTTACAACCCTTTTGGTTGACCTTTCCACAGGATAACGTAAAACCCAAACCATATCAAATTACAAAACCTCGCCATATCAAGCAAGACCACAGCAACAGGAATATATTCAATTTATATCTATCTTTATTTATTGGTCTATTTATATTGTAATTTATATGTTTTAATTCTGATTTTAATGTAAACTGCCCAGAGTCCCCTTTTTGGAGAGATGGGCGGTGATAGAAATTTGAAAAATAAATTAGATAGATAGATAGATAGATAGATAGATAGATAGATAGATAGATAGATAGATAGATAGATAGATAGAAGCCTGGGGAAAGCTCAGGAGCAGGTTAGGGGTTGTGTAGCACTTTCCCACTCAAATTCCTGGTGACTCTTTTCAGAGGCATATTAAGCAACCGTGGTGACTAGTAGCCATTTGTAGCATTGACCTCCAGAAATCTCTCTTTAAAATTCTCCAACTGGGTGACCTCAAGGCCTTCTGTACATTGACTATGTCTTTATGAAGAATTATTTTGTTACTCTAAATCTCCTCCTATTCGTTGGTCCTTGCTTTTTTTCCCAGACAAAAAAGAAAGAAACACCCAGTAATTAAAAAAAAAACCTTTAAAATTGCCGTACAATCAATTGTGACTTCGACTTGCCTGAACCCTTTTTCTGGCATCTCCTGCTGTTACCAAACTGTCAGCTTGTAGTCAGTCATATTTTAGACTTGCATTAGCTGATGAGAGTGAATATTTCTGGTAGAAGCACTTGCAGTTTTCTGCATCACTGCCTAAAAAAAAGAATTTCTGAAGATTCGTTTTCCCACACCAGATTGAAGCTGTGACTTTAAATGCTACTCTGTGTTCACATCAACCTTGAAGCTTCATAGCTAGGTTAGAGCCATGTTATATACAGAAAACTGCTATTTTTTGTATGTTACATAGGCAGTCCTGTCCAGAGACAAGCTGGAAAATGTGTAGTTCATTTAGTTGGGTGGAAATAGCTACTTATTCTGGTTATTCTTCTAATCACGGAAAAGTTCCAAACACTGTGAACAACAAAAGGAATCCGGTGGTGCTGGTGCTGGTGCGGGAGGGGGAGGGGGAGGGGGAGGAAGATTTCTTGTGCCAATTTTTCAGGCCCAGGAAGGAGAATAATGCAGTGTCCCTTTCCTTTCAGCCCTTTGGTGTGAATCAACCGGGACCTTATATTAAGTATACAACTGTAGATGCAAATGGATATCTGAAAAATGGTTCAGGTAAGACTACTTTCTGTTGACTATGGCACTGGTTTTCCAAAGTACTTACCGTCCTTATCTAGGGTATACAGATACAGATTTGCCTGTTTTAGAGGTGCTTCCTCACTAAGGTTTGACTTCGGAATTGCAGGGAATCCTCCATATTGTTAAGAGCCAAAGGCTATGTTAAGTCCTGAATATTCATAGCCAGGTAATAATAATATTCTGCAAGAGTTGTGGAAAATGAAATGCATTTATTTTAAAAAGGAAAAATGGACAAAGGCTTTTCTTTAAAAAGAAAGATAAAAGATCATTGTTGTGCCTTCTTCAGGGCAGGGAGTGCAAAGTTAATGCAGCTTTAAATAAATGTATTGTGACCTTTCTTTGGGCTTAATTGCACTCATTGGATATATTTATGCAGTCATGTATTTTTTTCCCCATTTGTTTGTTTGTTTTTTTCGTTCTACTGCTTATGAATAATAATAGAGTCAGCACTATCTCAGGCTTACATATCTAAATATTTGGGGGGAGCTAGTGCCATAATCATATACAGTGCTGTGGAACAGCTGGCTGCAGGTACCCATATAATTAAGCAGATTATAATAAGCATCTCGTATATGGGGAGGTCATATTTAACTACCCCAAACTGGTAACAGACTGGATTTCAGCAGGAGAACTGTCAGTCTGGGTAGTTTTATAATCATCTGGGCTTTTAATAAATTAAAACATTTTTAGCACACAGATGGCAAGAAAAACCTGTCCCCTGATAGAAGGACAGAGAGAGATACAAATCCTACTTTGAAGGCTGAATCTCTAGAGCATTCAGTTTCCTGGAAAAGGAGCTCACCTAAATTTCCAGTGATTTGACATTCTTAGGCTGACCCTATGGCCAACATGATCAGTAAGGGAAACTTTTGGCTGACCCAGTCTTTTCTTTTTATTCGATCTAGACATTTGCTATTTTGGCACAGGTCTTTCAAAAAGCCTGTGCAACCCCTGAAATTTCTTCCCAGGAGGTTTCCCTAATTGGCTGATCTTTGATTGTAATAAATTGAAACCAAAAGACAAACCCTGGAAAGGTTTCCCTAACATTGCTCCAGCTCTGCACCTAATTCAATGCTAAGAAATCAGAAGTATGAGTCATTATTGCTCCTAAAATACTCCAAATTATTGAACAGCCAAATGTGCATTCATCTGGGGTAGAATGACTCTGTGTATGTGGGAAAGAAGGCATCTGATTAGGCTCCAGAGATTCAGGTCTTATGATAGAAATATGAGCATTTCACTACAGGCTGAATGGCAAAAAAAGGAAAAAAGCCAAGGCGACATGTTATTCAAGACTCCTGGTCTGAATATTAGGTGGGTGACATGATAAATCATAGATCATTTTTCTAAAGTAAAATCTGAAAAACTGTTTCTTTTTTGAGCAGCTTAAAAATCCATACATTTTCTAAATAAGTCCATATTTCCCTAAGTTTTAGCCAAAATCAGATTCTGTATTTCAAAAGAGAATTACTGATCTTAATCATGAATTCACAGAGTTGTACTTATCCCAACGTGAGAGATCTCCTCCAGCCAACAGAGCCAACCAATATAGGGCTGTCAAGACCCATCTAGGACAACAAATGCCACTTCGTAGGATTCTTATCCCCCTTTAGTGACTACTAAGAATAGCTAGTTACCTTTCCTAGGCAGTCTGATTTGTTCATCAGAAGGATATTTCCTAATCTCTCAGCGGTCTTGAGGACACATTGCCATGTTTGACTTGTATCTGTTGCAGCACCTTCCAATATGTAAGACCATTCTGATCTGTGAAACAGGCCTTTGAAGAAGTTGATGGTGTTAACAATGCAAATCACAAATGCAAGTGGGAGGAATGGAGGAGTGATGAGTTGGGACTTCCACTGAATTCAACCCCAAATTAAAGCCTTATGATGAATAAATATTGATGGCGTCTGTGAAATTGGTTTTTAAATATTAATGGCCTGTTGTTTGCAAGCAATATTATAGTTGCTTCTTGGGTGATAAAATAATAATAATAATAATTTTTACTACAGTCACTGACCAGAATTGCAAACAAAAACACATTAAAAATAAAGTAAAAAAAAAACAAGATAAAATCTTACAATTGGTGGTAGGTTCATCAGTGGAAAATAAAAGTCTGCCTAATGTTACAGGCAGTATAATAAAATTTAGCTACGTTCAAGGAGAGTGAATCATACTGATCTGATAACAACTCTACATTAAAAAGATCAGAATTTCCCAGGTGTTTTACCAGGTAAGGAGTTATAAGGCGTGTCCTTGAGTCCTTAGAGAGGGTACAGTAGAGCAGGACATGAGCTGTAGTTTCAACAGCCCCTTGTCCACAGGGGCACAGTCTCAACTTATAGGGGACTTTTTTGTATCAGCCCTCCAAAACTGCTGTGGGGAGAGGGTTGAAGCGTGCTGAAGTTAGTCTCTTCGGAATTTGGAAAGAGTTATGTGGTGTAAGTATCTCACTGGCTTGTAAAAAGGGGCCTAACTTCTGAGAAAAATGTTCTTAGGTCGAGCAGACTGATCCTGTTGGGCTTTGATATGTTGTTTAAATATGCTAAGTGCACACTCATAACCCATCATTAGGAATGCCACCCAGGAAAAGCTGAGATGTTGAAGTTTTTGTGATACTGTCCTGAACCATATTGATTTGTACTTGTCCTCAGTAAGGAAAGAACTCAAACCTGTGGGGAAGAACAGTAACTTCAACCAATGTGCTATGATACAGGTCCATGCACCTGTTTCGACTTTAGAAAGGGCCTGTCAATTGGGTGGGAAGCTATCAGGCACCAGAATAGAGTGGGATTTCTGGCTTGAGATGCTGTTATCAATTGCTGCCAGGAAGCCCTAGTGAATTCTCTTTTCTTGTTTTGCAATAGATGTTTATATTGTTTCTTCAGGAGCATAAAGTCCTGGATGGAATGCTCGGTGGGGTTCTCTTTGTATAATTTGAATTTCCTAATTGGTTTACTCTTGGCCTCAAAACCTTCCATGTCAAACCAGGGTTGAGTGGGATAAGTCTTGCCCTCATAGCTCTCTTCCTCGATATCTGGGTGGAGAGTACTGGCTGGAGTAACTGAATGAGTTGGTGAATGTCTGCAGAAGGGAATTCCCAGATCTCTCTTTAACTATAGTAAAATGGAATTGCAGTGCTGCTTCAGACAGAAGCAGCTGAGAAGTTTGCTCATTGAGTTGCTGAGTCCATCTGGCATGGACCAGCCTTGGCTCTAGGTCTGTTTCCAAAATTGGAGTAGGTTCGGTTTCCAGAAAGCAATTGTCTCATGCTTTTATATCTGTGATACCTGGAAGATGGTCACTGTCAGGTTGATTGTCTAGATACAATTTTTGTACAAGGGTAATTAAATTCCACAAGATGAAAGTATAATCAATCAGGGAAGTAGGAGCATATCAAATCCAGCAACATAATTCATGAGAGCTGAGTCTTTGGATTTAGCACTCCAGCTTGCAATGTTCCATGAAAGAATTGTTGGGGTTTTAGAGGTATCCAGATGTCAGTCTGAGTTCCCAACAGTGGCCACTGTAAGAGGCAGATGCTCAAGAATGGTGGGAACATAAGTTGGTACATACTGTTCGGTGTTAAGATCAACTGTTGGAGAAATGGGTGTATTTTGGGTGTCAGAGGAAATAATATCAATATCAGAAGAGGCAATTCCAGGGAAGCATGAGACCCAAAGCCAGACTTCTGACTCTGGGTGATAAAATTCAGTGCTGTTTTTCTGCCTTGCAATCAAACATATGATGAAAACAGCAGTTATTAGATTAGACCTAACCGCTCCTAAATATGCAATAGTAAAATTTAAGGTAATAGACAGTCCCTCTGTGGCTTATAAGGGAAGGAAATTTTGTTTCAGAATGAGAACACAATGACGAAATTAGTTTATCATTGCCCCTCAAGCAATACTGTACAATAATAAACACAATTGTTGGTGTCTATATTTAGTGCTTTTGAATACTCTGAATTCTTCACCTATCTTACTTCAGTTGTCCTTAACCACTGCCCTAAAAAGTTACAACTAATTTCCTGATCTACTACACTGCACTAGTTCTATTACATTAGCTGGTGATTTTATGCATATATTCATTACTAATTAAAACATGGGCCATCTGTGTATTTCTCTATTTTATAAGTTTAAGCTTTAGTATTATCTGATAGATTCTTTTATGTTTAAAGCTGAAGTATGCTATGGATTTTTTGCATTTCTCTTAATCGCATGCCAATATTATTTTTATTGGTGCATTAGTAATTACTATTATGCTCAAACATAACCAGCTGCAATTTATTTTTTGTCCTAAGTCAGAAGTGTTCATTGTTTCCTGAGCTGGAGACTAGTCTTGGTCCTTGAATGGTGTCTTGGAGGCTGCGCTTCAAAGCTGTAGGACCAGAAAAATGCATGTTATTTGATTGTATTTAAATTTAAATTTACATTTAATTCAAATTAAATACAGTTGGTATGACTACTGTTCGGTTATGTGTATAATAACTTTGCCCTTTTGTCACATTAAAAATTACCATTTGGTAACAATGTTTGAATGCCTGCAGATACCACTCATCAGTTTTGGGAAATGTGCACGGCTATACAGCCTCAGACCATATCCCTTTATCTTAGTCCATTTAACTTAGTTTTGCCAGCCCTGAAAAGATTTGTCTCAATATCAGTTGAAATAGCTGAAGGAGATCATCTCTTTGCCAAACTGATAAGGCCGAACATTTAATTCACAAGAACATGTTCCAGAGATAAACCAACGTTTAACCAGCTGTTGACCTTCTAACTCTGAAACTATGTTCCTGCATCCTCATTTTCCCTGGCCTGTGTCACACCATCACCATAATCAAAGTGTTTTCATTAATAAAATGCTGCAAAATAGAACTCCTGACATTCTCTCCCAGGTACTGACATTCCCTGCTGAATTTAGATACTGCGAATGCAATGAGAAAGGCTTTTATGCTGCGGTCATTGACTTTTGTCTCTAGAATTCTCTCCTTTATGTTTGGAAGCATTTGTAGCAGAAAGAGAACCAAAAAAAAGAAGTCTTGCTCTGTGTATCTTCTATGTTCTGTGGCTGGGAGTTCCAGGAGGCATCAGGTTAAGCCAGAAGATGGTTTTCTTCTCTGCAAACCCAAAAATGCCCAAATGCAGATCTTGTAGTTTGCTTAATATTTTCAGGCATCAAGCCCTTTATTCAAAAGCTCCCTGTTTGTTTGTGTCTAACACTCACGATGGCAATTGGATCTGTACATGAAGTCATTTAATTTGTACCATCAGATACTTGTCTATTTTCCATAAAATAAAATGCAGTTAATTATACTGTTGGCAAATTCAGTCTGTCCTCAGAACTTATCAAATGCAAACGTGAAAAAAATTGCTACTGGGATAGCAGTATGTGTGCTCATGGGTATATATTGCTTATCTGATTCTCAGAATATTTCTTGAAGAAGGATGTAGCATCAACTCACCAGTTGTTTGGGAATCCTTTTCATTTGCTTGCTCCAGTAATACAGACTTTTAAGACTTTCTTTTCCTATAATGTTTGCAGAGACATGACTAATCATCATTAAACTCTGCTCCCTATTAACCCCTGACAGGCATGAAAGGGCACTAAAGGATATTTCTGTCCTTAACACTTGGCTCATTTTTCTTCTCAATTCATTGCTCTTTATGTCCAGATTCAAACAAGATTTGATGACCAGTCCCTTATCCCAGAGCATTTGTTCTTCCATGGCAATTTTTTAAACCTTCCTTAGCTGTCTGGCCTTTCACCTGCAGCTGAGCCAGCATTTTTGTAATCTTTCTGCACTCACATGGTTTAGTAATGTCATGATTATTTAGTGCTGCCTTGGATCCTTGAAGTTACAATCTACAGTTTTCGTGTGAGGGGCATACTAATTGTTTAAGCAGTGTTGCTAATATTCTTATGTAAACCATGTTTTCAGCAGCAGATATGGGGCAATACCCAAGTGTTACCAGATTGCAGAGCACTAGGGTGATCTTGATTCGGGAATGTCCTCCTCCTCCTAGCACTTGAGAAGGCAGTGTATGAAAACAGCATGGCCCAGCGTTGCCCAACCTAAGGTGGTCTAAATATATTGAGATATTGATTCCTGGATTTCTCCCAGTCAGGGAATTGCATCTGGAGGAAAACAGGAAGTTTGCTGGAGATACAGCAAGCAAGCAGGAATCCAATTGCAGCCAGAAACCGTGTACATAATGCATTTTCAGACCGGAGGGATGCTTTTCCACATAAAAGCCTGTGGTGTCAGCACCTTTGATTTTATAAGAAGTATAATCAGGATCATGTACCTTCTGCTTGAATGAACACAGTGCATTGTGCTAGCTTCTGGCAAGAATAAGGAATGTTTAGAAACTAATAGGGGTGGCAGAAGATAGATGGGAAGGGGTAATGGGAAGACATTTGAAGGAGGAAATGGAGATTCAGGGAGGGAAGCATTGGATATCAGCCAGAGTACATAGAATGGCACAAGGACCAGGACAAGAAGTAGAGGTTGGTAAAGCTTCAAAGGTGGTCAGATTGAGGATTGAATGCTAAAGAGAGGAGGGAACGAATATGGCATGGTGGGACTGTTCATTTTCGTCTAGAAAGGAACAAGCTGCATCCGCCTTTAAGGCAGACTGCATTTGAAAGAGAAAAACCCAAGTTTTCTATCCGATTATATAGAAGAAGAAAGAGGAGTACAATGTACCGCTCTTCCCTTTTCTTTCAGAAAGAGATAAGCAAGGAGTAATGTACTTCAGCCACGATATCAACCATTCGGACTTAAGCTGAATTTTGCAGTCTCACACACTGATTTTACCAATAGTTTCTTCCCAGCCAGCCTTTCACCTCATGTCACTTGTTTCCCTTGACATATGGCTTCCTAAATTAATTTCCTCTGTTGGCTTTTTGGCCCAGGATCCTGACATCTTGTCAAGAAGGATAAGCTTTCTCAATTGTTCTCTATGAGGTGCCATGTTACTCTTCGCTTCACACTGCTTTACATTCAGATCTGCTCCAGTGAAGGTGGTTTTGGATTAGGTTATAGCCTTCCCAATAAATTGGATCATTTTTGCATTTGTGGCTTTATCCTTAATTGACAGTGTCAGCACTGTGGAACTTGAAAATGGGAAATGAAAATTTGCACAGCTGTTTTCCTTTTGCTTAATAATAAGCTTTCATAATAATGAGTACCAGCCTGCTTGCTTTGGCAGGCTAGGTCAGGGAGTAGAAGCAAACTTCAACATGTGATTGGGAGGCTGTTGTAAATGTGCAGTTAGGAGTACGAGACCCATTTTCTCTATCCGGATCGATTTTCCCTCAGGAAAAGTACCAGTATTCCTCATTTAACGATCACAATTGGGATTGGGATTTCAGTTGCTAAGTGAAGCGGTCATTAAGTAAATCTGACCTGATTTTATGACCTTTTTTGCAGTGGTCATTAAGCAAATCACTGCCAGTATTAAGCGAACCACATGCTTGTTAAGTGAATCACGCAGTTCCCCATTGATTTTGCTTGCTAGAAGCCAGCCAGGAAGCTCGAAAATGGTAATCACATGATCATGGGACACTGTGACGGTCATGAATGTGAACCAATTGCCAAGCACCCAAATCATGATTGCATGACTACGGGGACACTGCAATGGTCGTAAGTGTGAGGACTGGTCATAAGTCAGTTTTTCCAGCATCGTTGTAAGTCCAAACCATCACTAAATGAATGATTGTTAAGCAAGGAGTACCTGTAGTTCTTTGGTGTGTTCTAACCACTCTACCAGCTTTCTCTTTTCTTTTCAACAGTTCGCTAGAGAAGAAATAGCAATATGGCTGCAGGAAAGAGGCAGCTTATTGGTTGGACTGTTGGCATTCCATAGGAGTTAGCTATTAGGTGCTTACAATGAGTTTTGATGTTTGGAATTGTAAAATCTGTACTTTAGTGTTCCTGCATTGTTTTGTACAGCAAGCGTCTGTCCAGGTGCAAAGAATCAGATGTTACCCACTGGTATCTAATAAGAGATTACTCTGGGAAACTACCAATTTCTTTGGCATTGTAAACATTGTAAACCTCACACTGCCCTTCACTAAAAATTATAAAGTCATGGAATCATCTGAAGTTTGCCTACAGCTGTCAGAGTGCATCCCTGTGTGGGAGTCTTTGGAATATAAACCTTGCTGCGTTGAAGGGATTCACCTCCTCATTGATTTTTTTTTTTAAGAAGGTCCTAAAAACAGACCTTTTTACTAGAAGATTTTAATTTGGCTTTTGATTTAACTGCACTTTTAACTGCATCAGCCTGTATCAGCCCCTGGCCAAGCTTGAGTGGAGCTAGGAGGAAGTGTTTTGCAAAGCACCCTTTTCCAGACCATTAAAGCAGCCGCATCTTTTTCCAGTCTTCATAAATCGAACACCTATCCATTTACTAGGAAGGAGAGGACGTTTTGATGATTTGAAGAGAAGAGTTTTATAAGCATTTCCAGATGCTGCAGAGCACCTCTTTTGAAGAATTCACACACCCCTGCTCATTAGTAATTAGATCAAAAACCAAAAGGAAAGCTTAGGTCTGTAGGCTAAACTGGGAAGTTAAAAAAATCCACCGTAGAAGATGATTCTGGCAAATGAATTTTGTTCTGTTACCAAGAAACTGCAAGATTGTATGCATGTATTCAACAAGAATCAAATGCTGGTTTTATGTTTTATTGCAAACCAACAAAATATTCAGGTAGTAGTACACTGATACGTGTGAGTGTCAGTGTCTGGGTATAGTGTGCATGTGTATATATACATTCTGTGTGTAAATGGATTGAAATGAAAATAGTTCTTATCTTACTCTGTCACATGTTAAATTCTTCAAATAAAATTAGAGTTGAAAGAAATATAAGTAGCAGGTTAAGCCTTTTGAAACCTAAACCTTTTAAAACAGGTCAGTCTGGAGCAAAACATTTCCGAAGAAGATACTTTAGAAGTGGCTGTTTCTCTGTTCATTCTGACCTCATGAGAAAAAGAACCTGAAATTTGGAAACGCAACTAGTCAGACAGCATTAACTCATATCATTTCAGGATTTTCTTAACCTCCAGAATGTATTGTTTTATAGGAAAAACAAGCAGAAAAAACTGGCTAATAGAGTAGAAATACAAATGGCATCCCCCACGCCCACCATTTTACTGTTTTCTTTAGCAAGATTACATAAAATAAACAGTACAAAAATACAAAAGATAAACAGTGAAAGAAACAACGTCTTGGTGTAATTCTTTTAGATACCCTCCCATGTGCAGTACAGGTACAATCATGATTACTCAAAGACAATCAGATTCCCAAGTTTTGGGATATAATTCAATATCACATTAACATCTGTAGCATACCATACCATACCATACCATTTAAATGTATATGCCACCCAACTCCCAGCAACTCTGGGCGGTTTATAATTGTGATGTACAGATTTATCCATGAATCTTCTTACGTACATTGAAATGCTATTCCAAAAGGATATTGGTAGTTAATAAGACTAAATCCTAAGGGTCAGTGAACCCTCACATTTTTTGCATCTCCAGCAAAGAAAATCCGATGTCTGGCCTTTCAGAAATGCAAATGTCAATTTGAAGCGGATGCTGGTTGCAGAAAGAGATCAAACGGTGAAATTAAGAATAGAGTGTAAGAAATGTCAAGAATTCAAATATAAAAATAATTTGTAGCTCAGTTGGCATGGGCTGCAGTTGACTTCTTGTGATCACATCTCAGTAACAGAGGATCCCAGAATGTCTGCTACAAGCAAAGCATTCTGGAAACCTCTTTGGATCAGGTTGCATTCAAGCTTCAGTAACCACCAGGGTAGCTTAGAATTTAAGTGATCGTGATGTGACTTGGTCACACCATTACAGTAGATAGGGAATCTATGCTAGGCAGGCTAGATTAGAGGATCTGGAATGACATGCAGACCAACTGACATTGAGGGGCAGGAAACTGTTCATGAATTGCTATTTATCATGAATTATTGCTCCATTTGATATCATAGGTTCTCTGTTCTCTTGGTGAACAAGGACCATTTCAAAAGCTTTCAATTTGCAGGATAGCTATCCACTAGAGAGCTGAATATAATTTTAGATCTAATTAAACTCTGTCATTTATTAATTACCTTATAGGTTTTTTGACAAGCAAACTCTGAATAGCTTGGCCGTGTTGAAGAAAAAAAAACAGGAGCAGCTTATTGCTTTTTTTCCTTGACATTCTAAATTTGTTTATTTTTTTTAACTTGCCTCAATTGATGTATGCTTCTGCATACATATTTTTCTGTGACAGAGGCTTGTCATTCCAAACAAATTACTCTTATTCCAGCCACAAAAATTCAAGATATACTCATATTAAACAGCAAAGGATGACTGAATCTTTTCATAATCTAAGCTATGGATTTATCATGGACCATAAAACAAAGCTAGAGTTTGTAAGATCTGAGTATAAATCCTGTAATATAATTGTAAATTAGTTGTTCACTCTTAGGACATTTGACACCCTTTCATTAGGCTGTTTGTTTATGTCATTATATGCTCATTCAGTAGCTGGTGGTTTGGGTGCACATCACACAGTAGGCAATAAAATGTAATATCTGTGCTCATTTCTCAGTTATGGAACAGGGCAGGCAACAGTATTCTGGAAGGGAAAGGAAATTAAGATATAATGAAGACTAGATGGCCTCCATTTTTTGAACCTTAGCAAATCCTTCTTGTAAAGGTACACATGTTTGGGAACTGCTGTTTTTAAGAAAAGGAACACATTTCTAGCACCTGATGTTAGGAGGAAGGGCTAGCATAAGTACTTAATCTACCCAAGTATGAATATAGCTGTATGATACGAATTTCCTGTACCAGCACATTGTTATGTTTATGACTGTCCTGGCTTCCACACACTCTTTACTTCCCACTTAGCATCTTCTGTTACAATGACTCTTGGAGCTTTGGTGGTAACTCCACTGCCCAAGTTTCTGATGGAAATTAGGCTGCTTATTATTTGATCAGTCCCAAACCTGTCTTACAGAATCCCAAGTCCTGCAAGGCTGTGATATCTGCTGCAAGTAATGGCAAGGTATGATGTGGGATTACAGATACTGTGAATATATTGCTCCCTAGATTTGTAAACAGTTTGAGTTGCATGTTGCTGGTCTCCAGTGCAATATTGAGGAAAATAGTTTCCTATCTCAAAAGATTCCATTCTTTTCTACAGCAGAGGTAGGTGTGTGGAAAATTATTGGAGAGGTTATCACACCAAAATTTGATTGTGTATGTGTGTGCATGCATACATTCCTTCATTTCAGAAACATGTTTGGCCTCAATAATATTCTTGTTTTGGACATAAAGGAGACTTGGTAGAGGGCTATCAGAGCTGTGACATTTTCTAGTGTCATGAAAATCCACAGTCTAGGAATAGCTACTGTACTCTGTTAATGGATTTGTTTACTATAGATAGCAGAAAGTCATATAGTTGAATAACTCTTTGTGGAATGCTTTTATTGTACAGCTTATGTCCCAAGACATCCCATGATATGGGTTACTTGATACAGCATTGTTCAGAATTTGTATTGCATGTGGAAACTCCTCAGTTGAAATTTCTGAACAGTTGAGTTGTCCTCATTTTTTTTTTTTTTTTTGTGCTGAGCATTGCCTCATACTTCAAGTGTTGGTGAATATTTGGTAGTAGTTGTTATGTTGTATGAACACACATTTTGGATGAATATAAAAAATGTCCATGTAGAATAAGATGGATTACTCAAGAATGCTGGGGGATGGTCCTTGTAGAAGACCTGTAGCTGAGAGGCAAAGAACACATGCTCTGCGTAGAAGATCCCAGCTTCAAACTATATCACCTATGGATTACTGTAAAAGGACTGAGAGGCGAATTATGGCTTCTTCTACCCAAGATCATATTGCCAGCCAGCTACTAATCAAGTTAGATGAACAGATAATCTAACCAGGTGCAAGGCAATATCTTACAAAAGGTCAGGACATGAATTTATTTGTTCGTTTGTTTGTTTTCTATCCCACCTTTATTATTTTTATAAATAACTCAAGGCAGCGAACATACCTAATACTCCTTCCTTCTCCTATTTTCCCCACAACAACAACCCTGTGAGGTGGGTTGGGCTGAGAGAGTGACTGGCCCAAGGTCACCCAGCCACCCAGAATTATCTGACCTGTTCTGATCCTGTGCCCATAATTACTTGTCCTCCTAAACACAGTTCAATAGCACTTCATACTTCCCTGTTCTTTTGGAAAATCTTTTTCAGAATTTTGAGGTTTACACAGCATAACTTTCCCCTTCCCCTTCCCCCAAATATAAAGCGCACTGTTCTGACGTTTGAGAATATTGCTTTGGTTGTACCCTGCATTGCTCTTCTCCATATTAACTTTTCATCTTTGCTGTGGCAGCTATAATTGCAATTTTCACCTGGCACGAATATCTGGACTCAATCAAATTGGGCACTGGACCATGCTAGAATACAGAATGAAGGCTCAAAGTATGAATTAAACATGCCAGACTTCACTGCACCTTGTTCCTCTTGCCAACTGGCAGAAATTGTCAGCACTGTCACTTAGTCCTAATCTTATGGAAGTGAAGAAAGAGATGCTTTCCAAGAGCCAAACTGGGAATTTGTTGTAGTAGTTCTGCTTTCTAACATGTTTACATCTTTCTGCATATGGAAGTTGATTGTTTATATGATACAGTATTAGCTTCATTTAAACAAGAGCAGAGAAAAGAAGGGGTTGTTGTTGTTCTCGTTGTTTGCTTGTAGGCCAGCTCTTACACAATAGTGCTTCAACCCATAAAATCAGTTGGAGAGGTGGTGGAGCTGACGTGAGGATGCAGTATGTGAGACTGCTAATTTTGGTAACATCTCCATATACAGGTTGCAGTGGTTGCCAACCCATATATACCAGCTCTGTATGGAAATAAATAAATAAATGTGCAATAAATTAACTGTTAAAGAATGATTCATGTGACTAGTGCTATTGAGTGCAGTTAAACAGCCTGCTTATGTTGAGATCAGCTTGTGCGTCAAGTTATATGCATGACAGATCTACTTTGATAAGTCAAGGATCAGGTGGAAAACTGTTCTTGTTTACCCTGAAAATGAAGTTCTCAATAGCTTTAAAGGACTGCCAAATGAGATGTCAGCCAGGTGTTCAGTGCATGAAAAGTTTTGACTGCTGCCCTTTCCTGATGGGGGTGGAGTGGCTTCATATCTGTCCAGAAGTATATGGGGGATACAAAGACAGTTAAGTAAAGAAAAATGTGCCAGAGAGTGAATTAAGGTTGATAAGCTTGTCTAGTAGCAGAGACAAAATTCTATCTATAAGTTCCAACCTATTGCCCAAGCTGTGATTTATTGCACTGTAATTTTCAAGTCATATTGGATTGCTTAATTTAAGATGCTCAGGCATGTGTTGGAGCACATAAGACCCAAAAGAATATCACGCTCATAACTGTAATAAGATGAAATTATGGGTCAAGGTGACTTACTCATCTCCAACATGCCTTCAGTGTTTGTTTTTAGCCTAGTTCGTCTGTTACTGTCTCTCCTTCTCTCTGCTTGTTGAAATAGCACATCAGCAAATTCAGCTCCATGATTGATACAATCGAGCATATTGTTGAAAAGCAAAAAAAGGTTTCAGAAATGCTTCTGCTAAAAAGTAATGGGTTTGTTTCAAATTTTACCATAAAGACATGTGCACTAAATGGCATTAAATGAACAGGGCACAAAGCCTCTGTCCATGTTGTGCAAATGGAAGGCAACAATACTGTTCTGGCTTTACAGGCTTGTTGCAAAAATGACAAAATAACATGAAGAGCTTTGAGCACTTTACACTGCTGTATAAATGCTTAATGTCACTGTGAGATTCTTATAGGTGTAGAGTTCAATTTTAGTATCAGACAATCATCTTGTAGCAAAATTGCATTACTCTGAAGGCCTTAAGCAATATATTCATTGTGCCATTTTTTTAATTGCATTCTAGCCGGACAGCTGAGTCAGTCAGCACACTTTGCCCTCCAGCTTCCATATAATGTTTTAGGCTTGGGTCGAAGTGCTAATTTTCTTGATCATTTATGTGTTGGCATTCCTCGTCCCCTGGGGGAAAAGGTACGTTAAAACTACTAGTCTGCATGGACTTATTTAAGATAAATCTGTGTGTTATGTTTCAGGGTCATGTTCTGGAATCAGATAACGTTGGGTTCTTCTGTTAGGGATAGGGTGATTAGCAAATTTTGGTGTGAGTTGCAGTCTCCAGTACTGGGTTTATGTGAAAATTGATGATATGCCATCAAATGGGTATCAACTCTTAGCAACCACATAGATAGATTTTCTCCAGCCTGGTCCTTCAGGTCTTCCAACAGTGTACCCATTGCCACTGTCACTGGGTCCATCCATCTTGCTTGTGTGAAAATGCCCAGTGGAACATTAAAAATACATTTTTTTCCAGAAAGTTTCAGAGTTTAACTGCAAGGATGGTAATGTACTTAGTAAAATTCCTCGGAACTTATTAAAGGAAAAACACGGAGAAAGAAAGCTAGCCAGTTTTCAGAGAAGTTTGGCACTTGGTTTCTATAGCATCACTTTATTTAGTAAGATGAACTAACAAGATAGTCACTATGGCCCTTTCTTCATTCCAGTCTACAAGGAAACAAGAATGGACAGCCATCATCCCAAATTCCCAGCTTATAGTCATTCCATATCCTCAAAACGTCCCTCGAAGGTAAGTTCTTTTCATTTGAGTCAAATTAAATCTTGCCAGATGAGTGGTAATGGCTTTGTTCAAATGATATGTTCCAATAAGGCCAGATCATTTCCTCGTCTTATACAATTCCTTGCATCCTATATTTCCTTTGCACAGAACTGCAAATATATATATGGGGGGTGGGCTGGGAGGGCTGGGTATACTTTACACTCCTACACGTGCCCCAGAGACAAATACCATTTTCAAACAGGGATCAACAATCCAGTGCTTGAGCATCATTCCCCCCAAAATGTGCATGTCCTCAATCCCTTCCTCCAATTATATTCAATTAAAACTATTTTTAAATAGCTAAAACCTTGCTTGCGAACATAAACATGCCAGGGAATCTTGCAGGATTTCAGGCATGTTTTTAATTTGTGGGAAGAATGCTCAAGGTTGCTGAACTTTGTTCTATCAACAGAAAAAGCAAAGTCTCTGGGTGTTACAGGGGAAACATCTTTTTTTTTAAATAATTTTATTGAAATGTTTAATAAACATAGTAAAAACTAATATAAACTAAACTAGAAGAAAAAAAAAGTTCAGAAGGTGCAGAAAAAAAGAAAAAGAAAAGAAGGCAACAAAGACAATAATAAAGAAGTAGCTTCCAATCTTCATCACACCAAGCATAAGCTAATATTGTAACTTTTCACTCTTTTCAAAAAACTCTTCTCCCCATAGCCTAATTTTTATCTATACACAATACAGAAATAGTAATCTTTTCTGTCCTGGTTCTGCAAAAAGTCCATTAGGAGTTACCAGAAATATCAAATAAATAGTTTATCCCTGATCAAATGGTCCAACTTTATATTCCTTTTTGCTCTGCACAGACTTGACCTTTAAATCATTCCAATGGCATTACAGGATTTGATCTTTCATCACGCTTTGCATTTAAAAGGAGTCTTCAAAACTTTCACCAGCCTGCTCTGTAAATTTCATAAAGGGGCATTGTCCAAGATTTCTTTTCACAGCTCTTCCATGTCCAAATCCTTTTCTTGATTTGTCTTTTGTATTCCCATTTTGGTAATTTCAATATTGTTGTCTTTCATGCCTTCAAACTCTATAATGTCTATGTCAAGTTAAAGTTTTTTTAAAAAAAATTCATCTTCTAAGAGTTTATACATTGAAATCTATATCCTTTCTGAGATATTGTTATTAATATCTCAGTCCATTTTTCAAAGGACTCTTTAAGACAAGAAAAAGTTATATCCAGCTTACCCAATTTAACTCTTTTCTACCTGGTCCTTTAGTTCTCTCTAGAGTCCATTTGCAAATTTCATCAAGCCTCAGTTCCTAACATGGCTTTAGTTCCATTTCAGTCATTTCCCATGAGTATATTATTTAATTATATACTGGTTTTTCAAATCTTACAGCAAAAATAACCAATATTCCAAATCTCTCTGGTCTCCCAATCCATTTAAAGCTTTCTTAAATCAAAATTCTTTTTTGCTTTTTTCCCAATTGTATATTATTTTAAATTCTTAAGTCTCTGTTTAAAATTTCTTAAATCTAAAGAAGAAGGTAATACTCACCTGGCTTAGTGTCCTTATGAAAGGCTCTGCCACTACTGAGAGCAAAGATGCCATCTTCCTTGGCTTCTGGCTCTCAAACCTGTGGGAGTTTGAGAGACCACTGTTTTACAGTCTCCTCGTGAGGAGCTGCCATTCAGAGCACTCGTGGACAATCTCCCACTCTCTCCTTCTCCGGAGAGATTCAAAGGACTGGGCCATTCACTCGTCTTTCGTTCTTCACAGTGATCATCGTTTCTGCTCATTTGCGGAGGCGTCTTCAGTCAGCCATGACTCACACCAGAAGCCCGGAAACATCTACATTCAAATGTAGTGAACTATTTCCTATGATGCTGGTGCATTGGCTGAGTGTCCTCTCCCTCCCGAAAAGCAGAGCAGGCAGAAGGGTTTTGCTGTGATTATAATATATTGTCTTAGAGCCTCAAGTTTTCAAAATGGAGCAAGAAACAGCAAAAGAAAAATGGATTTGGGAAAGGGGAAGCCTTAGATAACAGAAAGTAAAAGAATCGTGTCCTTAAAAATTCAGCTTGGAATAAGAGAGGGAATAGTCCTGAGGAATTAGGAGTAAGAGGATAAGGATAAAGGGAAACATTTGGGGGTGGGGGAAATGGGGAAATATACAGAGAGGACTGGTAGACTTTAGGATGCCCTAGAGCAATGTTTCTCAACCTTGGCAACTTCATGATGTGTGGACTTCAACTCCCAGAATTCTCCAGCCAGCATGCTGGGGAGTTCTGGGAGTTGAAGTCCACACGTCTTCAGGTTTCCAAGGTTGAGAAACCCTGCTCCAGAGAGAAGAGGTTGACTTTGAGTTAAAAGAACCAGATTTTTGGCAAAGGATCTATAATATGGGCAACTTCCATAAGAAATTTTTTGTGGATTGTGTTAATTATCTGTTTTTATGTTAAACAATATCTGAAAAGTATCTATAAAAATATAACTTCATAAAATAATGTGCAGAAAAATGCTTTCTGAATCTTTGTAAGCCATCAAGTAAAACAATGTGATTGTGGAAACAGTGGTTTCATGAGAAGTTTGTTCTAACCCCCCCGCCCCCCCAAGAATTCTGTACCCAATGAAGCACAAAGAGCTTTAGATGTAGATTTCAGGCACATGGTATGGGCTGCCGTGGATGTGTGCCAGCAGTTAGAGATTAGATGCTCAATTAAAAGGAGTCTTCCACATGAAAATCAACTTGGAATAACAGTCCATTTGCTTAAAAGTAATTGGGTTTCTACTGCCTTTGCAGCTGTCTCGTATAGACATAATAGCAAACTTGGAGGGGGGATAATTTTATAGCACAGTCAGAATGTTGCTTGTGTGTTTATGTAATCCAATTGCACATCATTCTGACAATTGCTTAACGCAGGTTGTAATAGCAGAGGGAGAAAACCAAAGCTATACTAACAAAAAAGGAAAAAGATACAAAAAAAAATTCAGAAAGCAAATGACTTTGCTAATATTAGAGAACTGCTGTCCAATGTTTACTGATCATCTGTATTCTCTCTTCATTCCCTTTGCAAACTTTACCCTTTTTTCTCTGAACTCCCTTTGTAGAGCCCTTAAAGGAAAGAAAGCTGCTCAGTATTATTTAATAGTATTAGAAGAAACTTTCTTAAAATAGGAAAGTTTTTCTTTTTTTGTTCTTGGAGGGACGCGGTGGCGCTGCGGGTTAAACTGCTGAGCTGCTGATCGGAAGGTCGGCGGTTCGAAACCGCGCGGCGGGGTGAGCTCCCGTTGCTCGTCCCAGCTCCTGCTCACCTAGCAGTTCGAAAACATGCAAATGTGAGTAGATCAATAGGTACCGCTTCGGCGGGAAGGTAACGGCGTTCCGTGTCGTCATGCTGGCCACATGACCCGGAAGTGTCTATGACAACACCGGCTCCAAGGCTTAGAAACGGAGATGAGCACCGCCCCCTAGAGTCGGACACAACTGGACTTTACGTCAAGGGAAACCTTTACCTTTACCTAATTGAAAGCAGGAAATAAATCAGTACATTTACGTGATCAGTGTAGCAAAATAGCAAAAACTAAAAGCAGAGTTGCCACATGCCCTAAAATTTATGGCCGAACACACATTTCTGTTAACATAACTGACTCTTTCCCCTAATAGCGCATGCGTAATCAGAAGAAGCTTGCTATATGGAGTACGTTCTCACGCATTGCTGTTGTTTGGGCACCTTGATCAGACACAAAATGACCTGCCATCATATTTATGGGAAAACAGAATGTGAAGGTATCTTCCCTTGCGTCTTTGTTCTCATCTCAACATCAGACTGGGGCTTACCTTTGTGTCAGCCTTACCAGGTAGACCAGACAGGAAACATGACCAGATTAAGTAATTTTATTTTATTGTAAAGCTACACTAACAGATCCTGCACGTCTGAAAGTACAGTTCCCCCGTCGTCACCTTTACAGCCCAAGAACTTAGGGAGGGTCCCTTCTGAGCCTCTTGCTCTACCCACTGTGCAGCTGTGGGCTATGCTGTCTCTTACCTGACTTGCTCTAGAAAGCATCTCTTCGCCCCATCTCCCAAGGTCTTTCCCACATACCATTACACTCTGTGAAGCAAGAATGTAATTTCACTGAGGTTCAAGTAGACCATACTGTAGCGCAGATAGAAGCTTTAACCGATTTTCCAACTGCTACCCATTTAGAATGGACTTGCTTCTGCCATCCAAAGATAGAAGTTGTCTTCCATACTGGCATAACTTCAGGAGTAGTTTGACAGGGTCAGTATTCTCTTGGGGAAGGTAATATATTTTTAGCTCTCCTACGTATACCTGCAGGAGGATTTCCATACTGTTAAAAAATAACATGAGAGGAAGTTTAGATATGCCTACTCACTATGGATGGTGAGTGCACTCTTCCACACATACAGGTAGTCCTCGACTTAGGACCATTTGTTTAGCAACTGTTTGAAGTTACAACAGCGTTGGAAAAAGTGGCTTACGACTGGTCCTCACACTTACCACTATCACTGTGTCCCCATGGTTGTGTGATCAAAATTCAGGCGCTTGCAACTGGCATGTATTTATGATGGTTTCAACATCTTGGGGTCACATGATCGCCATTTGTGACCTTCCCAGATGGCTTCTGACAAGCAAAATCAATGGGGAAATCATGTGATTCACTTAATGACCACTGCAAAAAATGTCGTAAAATTGGATGCAGTCACGTGATGCCTTCCTTAACAACCACACCGCTTAACAACAAATTTTCTGGTCCCTATTGTGGTCATAAGTCGAGGACTACCTGTAGTAAAGTGGTGGATACAATGGAGTAAATGTAACTCTTCATACACTATCTTGCTATGTATTATAGATCACTCTTTAGAACTGTATAGTTAGGTATGAAAATTGATATGATCATGTAAAAGTAACAAAAGGCATTCGAAGATTTTAACAATGAAAATAGCATATAAAAATATCCCAAAGAATTCAGGTAACTCAGAAATCTAATTTAAAATCTGGTGACTCTAGACACTGTATGCATCATGAGATTATTGTAATAAGATGTCATTTAAACAAAGCAATGCCCTGAGTTGTGATACTCCTTCTTTTAAATTAACAATACTGTAAGTATTCTGGTGCCAAAGAATTCTTCCTCCAAATGAATTTTAATCATTAATCTGTTATTTTACTCCTGGCATTTGCTGAAGAACTGCTGTTCCAGATTTATGAATGTTATAAAAAGATCACATTGATTTCAATTTTCAGTCTGTTCAAGATTTATTGATCATAGAGGCTGACCTCAACAGTTGATAAATCTTTATTATAATCCTAAAATAAAACCATTCTTGTTAGTAAAAAAAAAAAAAAAAGATAATGGCTTTATTAATCTTTGGAACCTGGAAAAAACAGAGTCCGCTTCTGTTTTACAGTGTAATCATATGGCAGTTGGTTACAAAAAAAGTGAAGGCTGCCTGGATTAGTAATATTTCTAGAAATGGAGAAGTCATTGAGAAAAGGCAGGTTTTTCACATTCACACTTCTAAGTTAGGCAAGTGTTTATAGTCCTGTCAAGGATTCTCCATGGGCACTGTTTTGGAAGTGATGCGTAAAGCAGGGTTTCTCAACCTCAGCAGGTTTAAGGTGTGTGGACTTCAACTCCCAGAATTCCCCAGCCAGAATGCTGGCTGGGGAATTCTGGGAGTTGAAGTCCACACATCTTAAACCTGCTGAGGTTGAGAAACCCTGGTGTAAAGTAACCAGTCTATGCTTTCCTGAAGTTATTATTTCAAAATATATGACCTCTCCCTGTTCTTCTCCAGATCAGTTTCTCTTTGCAACCTCACACTTAAAATGGCCTGATGCTAGAAGGAATGACAGGGATGTTCTCTCAACATATTTTTATAAAATACAAAATACATTTCAAAAAAACTAAATTTAGTTCAACCACTGGATCCCCAGGGAGTCTAGGGAAGCCAAGTACTTGCCCTAGCCAAGCCAAAAGAAAGGGCTGTAGAAACACATCGTTTATTCCCACTCAGCATGCATCATCTCCTTCTTTAAAAGAAAAAAAGAATAAAGGCTTAACTAGAGAACTGGGGAAACAATTGGAGAACCTCCTTAAAATGGGTCTCCTGAATAACGGTGTTATTTTCTATATGCCTGAGCTGAAATCGCTCTCCGTGAATTGGGCACAGAGATTTCATTTTGCTGAAATGCATTAAGTGAAATCAATATCGAACAGCTTCTGCTCTGAGAAAAGGGCATGATGATACACGATTGAGTAAATGCCCTCTTGCTGCTGTATATTGACATACTATTTATGAACTTCCAATTATCTGTGCAGCCTTGCCAAGCAATTAAACACATGTTACAATAGCATTTCTCCCCCCCCCTTTGCCATTCATAGGTAATTATACATAGGATTGTAAACTTAGTTCACTCTTTTAGCCTTGATTGAGGTAGGATGCTTTTTGCAGTCTAGTTCTTAGCATACTGTGAGGCATTTCAGTGATATGAATTAGGACATATCTGTGTCATCTAAAAGTTACTTCTGTGAGGATGAAGGAAAGAGCTACCTTTCTTTATTTTGGTGCATACAACCAATACTTGCCTGCTGAAGTCTCTGAAAGAACCATTATTTATTTTATTTTATTTTATTTATTTATTTTCTAGCCCGCCTTTATTTATTTATAAATAGCTCAAGGCGGCAAACATCCCTAATACTCCCTCCTCCTCCTATTTTCCCCACAACAACCACCCTGTGAGGTGAGTTGAGCTGAGAGAGAGGGACTGGCCCAGGGTCACCAAGCCAGCTTTCATGCCTAAGGCGGGACTAGAACTCACAGTCTCCTGGTTTCTAGCCCATTGCCTTCACCACTAGACCAAACTGGCTCTCTGTAAAGGGTTATAAAGGGTATGAAGAAAACAAAGAAGAGAAATGCTCTAAACTGCCTGTTCCTAGCTGTAATTCCTTCATATCATGAAACCTGTTAATTTCCCCAATATGCATCCCTTCCCATAATTAGTTAGAAATTTAGAATATGAGTGTGTGTGTGTGTGCATTCATTCATTCATTCATTCTAATGATAGCACTCTTAGAAAATTGGCTTGTTTCCTTGTTTCTTCCTGCCACCCAATTTCTTCATTTTCTCCATTTATTCTGTTTGCACATATGAACTTTGCAGTGAGTCAACACATCAAAATACAAGTCAAAATGTTACTCTGATATGACAGATGTGCCATGCCTGAGAACAGAGAGAAGTTGTATCTCATGACTTTGCACCCTCTAAAGTTCCACATCAGGGAGGCTTGAAGTCATGCATCTGTTTTCTCTCTTGGCTTTCCCTGTGGGAGATCTTCTCATACCACTGACTGGGTTCTTCTCTTTCCTCCAGCTGGAGTGCTAAGCTGTACCTGACCCCAAGTAACATCGTACTGCTAACAGCAATTGCCCTAATTGGAGTCTGTGTCTTCATCCTGGCAATAATTGGCATATTGCACTGGCAAGAGAAGGTAAGCTTTGTCAACATTTGCCTACCTTATGACTAGTTGAGCTAATGCCACATTTAGAAACAGCCGTGTATCACTCCTAGGCTTGAAAGTACAGAGAAGCTACTATTTAAATTTTGGGTGGGCTCACCCATTGCACAGAGCAACAATTTGCTTAGCTGTAGACCCAAAAGGCAAAGTTCAAGTAACTTGCTAAGCCAGGGCTGCACAAGGTTTTCCAGGCTAATGGATGCCCTTGGCCTTTGCCCGAAATGCTAGAAGACACATTCCAAAAATTAGTGGATGGCTGCTCCAGGACAGAAGCTATATTTCTTTTTGTTCCCTTTACATGTATCGGTAATTTAAATAGTTGATGGGATTATTTTCCAACCATGTATTTAATCATTTCTCCTTTCTGTCACATTTCTGTAACAGTGTTGGGAGGTGACCAAGGTGGGAGGTGACCCAGGGGCTTAGATTGTGCATCCCCGTTTGTAAGCCATGGCAGTCAAAACGCAGTAACATGCCTCACCCATGGCAGGAAGCTAAACCCCAAAACAAAACCACACGTTTATCAGCCTTTATAAGTCAAGTCAAGTCACTGGTGTGGACAGAACAGATATTTTCCACTTATACTAAGGGGGCTTCAAGGAACAGCACTGGTTCCTTAAACCTAGGTTTATCCCTTAACAGCTGCCCCCCCCCCCTGTGAAAAACTGGCTTGATTTTTATTTTTGGAGGTTCCAAGGATTTTTAAGGTCTGAAATAGGTATTATGCCTTCAGAAGGCTTAAGACACACCTTTTCACCTTAAAGAGAAGAGTCAAAGAGTTACCCTTTGAGTGAGATGGGCGGTGACTACATTTGAAATATAAATAAATAAACATCCTCATTTTCCAAACCAAAGTTTTTGGATTTCTTTTTAAGTCCCGGCATTTTCCTCCAGCATACCTTCCCCCTTCCCTCCCTCCCTCCCTCCCTCCCTCCCTTCCTTCCTTCCTTCCAAGGGGGAATATGTGGGAATGGTGACCATTGTCAGGATTAGAAGTAGCAAGAGTCCTCTGCTCCCCCAATATGCTCTCCAAGGTCCCTGGGAGGTTAAAGTGCAGGAGTAAAATGGTTAAGCTGGAAATGTTTGGGTGACCTACACCCGTGGGTGTCTTCTCTTGAAAGGTTCCCAGGATAATGTGGCTTGGACAATGAATGAAATTTAAATCCACCTTTTCTCTTGTTCAGCTCGGCTGCAATCGAAAGCAGTCTCTTCCCTCTGAATTAAGCACCCTTGCTGGCTTCTTTACTGACAAGCTTCAAAACTGAGATATTTTACCAACCATGAGCAAAGCTGCTTTTTTACTGTATTGAAACACATTGATCCCCAGAAGTTACTTAAAAAGCTTCCTTTCATGCAACAAAAGAAAAGTGTGTCCCCGTTTCTCACATGGCTCTCTATTCATAGCTAACAGTTCGACAGCAGGGTAGACAGTAAGTGTTGCTGGCTGGGCAAACCATAATCATACCTGCGGAAATTATTACATTTTGAGGCTTGCTGTTGCTTGTTGTTGGCATTTATGAAATAAAATAACCTAGTTAAGCGTTTCCAAAGGTTTTGTTTGCACTTGCAAAGTAGCTGGGCTATAACCATGGATCCTTGCACAACATTAACACCAAGTAACAGGCAGGATGTACAAGGCAATAATGAAATTAGGCCCTGGAGATAACACCCAACTTTGCATGCCAAACCATGTTGGCACCATTGTACTTTTGCTTTTGTACCCATAAGCTCTAAAAGGAACAGTTATCTTCCCCCAGTTGGCTGCCGAGCTTTCTAAAGAAACTGAAAATAATAGAGTGCACTTTACCACACAAGGAAGTGCATATTTTGAAGAACAGTGTGGAAACTGGAATAGTATGAAATTTCCTGGAAGAAAAGCTGGTACTGTATATAGGATGAAGGCTTTATTTTGCTTCTTCCAAGTAAAGTTCCAAAAACAAAATTTTCTCTATAAAAACTGTTCAAATTAAGTATAGGTTAAGATGGACCATTTTTCCCCCTGCGGTACAAGAGATGGGATGCAACAGAGAAATGCATCTGTGTGCTTCACAATTAACACTAAATGGGAATTGCTTAAGTGTAGTTTCTTTAACGTGCCAGAAGCATTCCTGCAGAGAAGCAAATAAACTACGGCTTGTGATACAAATTTCTGGTTGATTCCCCCCTCCCCATTTCTTTTCCAGTTCCCCAGCACTTTCACAGCAAGGCTTTCCTTGCAAGACCATTCGTGGTACCCCATGAAAGCACTTAAGAGCCTACATAATTACCAGAACCCAAAGGGCACATACTGTAAATCCTAGCTCCTAGATATTGGGGAACCCCAGAGGGAGATGTTCCCTAAACCCCTATCTTGCTAGCCATCAGTAGTTCTAAGTCTTCACCAAGGCATCTATTTCCCAGTTACTCCCCAGCACACTCTGGATATCAAATAGGTTTATTTACCTCTTTTACCATTGCACTCCAACCGTTACACACTGTATGTAGAGAGACTTCTGCCCAGTGGTAAAGTATTGCATCTTGAGCAATCCATAATATCTACCACTTTGGAATCCTTCCTAGTCTCTCTCACTCATTCTACAGGGTTTCCTCCTGAAGACAGATGCCTGGCAGTTGTGTAAACAGCAATAAAACTGAGGGAATGTATCAACTCAAAAAGTGAATGTTGGCATAACAAAGAGGCTTTCCTGCTGACTGTTGAAGTTATGTTTCCAACCTGCATGGATGTTAGCAAAGTCTGGGGGTGGGGGGAAACTCTTAATTAGCCATTGGAGTGACTTTGTTTGCTAGTCTCTTTGGCCTTCTGTTCCATTATCTGACAAGTAGCTGGGATATGGGACACCAAAGCAAAGAAAAATAAATCTCCTTCTGGTTTATTCTGGGTTTCAATGTACAGTATCACTCACAAAGGAAGCCAGGTTTCATGAACTAAAAATAGTTGCTTTTCACTGAGAATTGCTTAAAAATAAATCATGGTTTGTTACCTTAAGCAGGATCAGATGCACACATTACAATTCCATCTAGCAAACCCCGGCCTAGCCCAACGCACAAATGTGGGCAATGTGTCTGGTGTTACGATTTCTGCATTGATGAAAAGTTCCAGAATAACCTTTTGAAAATGTCACTCGTGAGACAGAATACAATGGGTTTAGAATTAAGAATTGAAAAGAGGAAAGGCAGGAAAGTATGCAGCATATTATGCAGGGTGAATTCACCAACATAATGGATGGGTAGAAGGGAATGTGTCATAGGGTGTTTTATAGACTGAAGACATGTCAGAACCTTTGTGGCATGAACACATTACTGCCAAGAAATCAGAGAGTGATTAACTTCTGAAAGCCACACTTTTCCTGAAAGATAAAGGCCTGACAGTAAGATCCAAAACAGCGAAGTCGATTTGAAGTCCTGGTTCATCCACAGAGAGCAAGGACAACTTGTCAGATTAAGAGTGAGGTGGTGAGGATATACAGTATGTCTCACACACCACCTTCAAGCATGGCCATCATACTCCTTCCTGCGTCAGATTTCTTGGCTAAGTGTACAAGGCAAAGCCAGGCTGGATCAGACTGAAGGTTTATCTGTTCCAGGATTCTCTTCCATAGCTAATAGCCAGATGGGAGGTCAACAAGCAGGACTTGAGTACAACTGATAATAAAGTCATGCTTAGTGATCTGTGAAACAGGATTAAGTGTATAAAAAGTGAGTCTGTCTTTTGGGGAACTGCATTATTTTCCCTGAGTTTTTCACGATGCTGATAGCATTGCTCCATTTATGATAATTCTTCCAAAATACATAATTAGATCAAAAGTGGGCATTATGAATAGTAGATGAGAGATACCCTGTTTAAAACAAGGCTGGAACAGGAACGTTTAAAGCTCCCCCCCCCCGAAGATCCAGCATATATGTGCTGTCCAGTATATGTTCCTTTTTACTTTATTGTCCTAGAAAAAAATACTTGATGGACCCAACCAAAGCTTTGTGCCAGAGGTTAGATTTTATGGTGGCCACTTCTGACTAGATCCTTTACGGTGATATCTAATTAACTACTATTCATCAAGAGTTTTAGTAAGCTTTTCAGCATTACCTTTTATGATAATCATTCTATGATTTTATAGTTCTGATAATCAACATTAGGTGCAGCCACCATAGGCATAATTTTTTCCTAAAATAATCATTTTGTTCTTGTTCCAGAAAGCAGATGATCGAGAGAAAAGACAAGAAGCTCACCGATTCCATTTTGATGCTATGTGATATACCTTTATATCTTGATGAAGGAGCTAATATTTGATCTACATTAATGTACTGAAGCATATACAGACTGAAGAAAGCATTTGCTGTGGTATTTGTAAATGTTGAAATGTTGTTTTTTAATTTATTTGTAAAGCAATAGCATCACGCCCATTTCAGAGACAGGTTGTATATATTTGCAGTTATCTTTATTTAACAAATTCCACTCTAGTAATAGATCATACTGCATGCATTCCATACTCTCACTTTTTTTCCTTATAATGTTTCATGAAAAGGCAGTTCTATGTAAATTGACGTTTTAGTGAGCAAAAAAACCTTAGTGCCACTTGGATAAGTCCTGTCATCATTATCTATTTCCAAAATACGACTTTCATGTTTATAATTTAATCCTCTAGCAAACTGTTAGATTGTTCTGTTTGTACTCCACGACATTTTACTTGAAATGCTTGGGATTGTTTGTCTTAATCTTTGTATCCAATCAAGTGAGAAGAAAAGCTTAATATCAGAAGATTAAAACACCTTAATAATATGAAATAAAGACTGATCGCAAATCAGAAACAAATAAGCATAATACAGTTTATATTTCAAATTATGAGAGCCTAAAATAACCTGTATGATATATCCTTACTAATAGTTACCATGCAATTACACTAAATTTTAATCATGAAAACATCTGATGTATAAAAATAAATGACGTTCTTGGGGAAACAATCAGAGGATACTCCTCCAAGAAGGTCTCTTTCCACATTCACCTACAATTAAGGGCTGGACTAGACTATATTATGATTTTCATGTAATCTTCACGTTGCCTACCAAACCATGTCTGTGAGCAAAAAGGATCCCAGCCTTTTCCAAATAAGAATTAGGCTGTGGCTATTTTATTAAGCAGACTATTGGAAGCACTCTTTATGTAATGCCACTGCTGCTTTATTCCTTACATTTGGTTGATGATTTTGACATTCTTGCCCCGTATTCCTAATAAACCATGTCCATTACGTTAACTCAAACTGGTGTAATTTGCAAATGGTAAAATTGTATGCTGCTCCCTTTCAGTATGACGTCTGTGTTGCAAGAATGGCCACCTGGATTTAATGTGAATGTTACAGGGATCAAAGGGAGAAGCTGAAATGGAGAAAGAGGGAGACATACGAACATGTGAAGCCGTTTTATATTGAGTTGGTGAGCCAGGGAGTTGATTATCTGGCCTGACAATACCCATGGTCTTAAGAGTTGTCTGACATTCTCTTTCTAAATAATGATGTCAGGAATGGGACCAGCAATCGTCTAGATGCAAAGGATGTTTTCCTCAGTGGCCTCGCCATTATTATGTCTCTTTTCACATTACTTAACCTTAATTGGAGCATTTTATAAGGCAGCAGCAAGAGAAGCAAATAAAGTATTCTTTTCTCACACCCACCTCTCTGTCACAGCCTTTCTCCCAAGTTTTGTTGAGGAGTGAAGTACATTCCCTTTCCATTTCACTTACCATGGATATTAGCCATCTGAAGCTGGCACTTCATGCCTTACCTGTCATGCTCCCAGATTAAACATCCTCAGACCATTTGACTGGACTCGCATGTTTCAGTCAACCTGTGTATCACTCTTGCGAGTTGAAGGTATGGGAGGGGGAACATCGTTGGAGTGTGTAATCATCTTGTTTGGACTATCATACAGTGCCAAGGTCGTTTGTGAGGAGCCGTTGAAGACAGCTGCAGATTCTTACACTAACTGGCACGAGAGGGAGGGGTGCATACCTGAGATGGGAAGGGGGGTGGAATTTGAATTTGCTGAAGATGTTTGATGGGGAAAAGTGCGGGATTTTTCATTTGCAACTTTTTCTTTGTACTGAATGCTACACACCATTAAAGAGAATTCTAATACTTATGAGTCGGATTTAATGGGAAGTTGAGTATTCCAGTCATCACACTACCATATTCTCTCAGTGTAGTAGAACTAATGTCATATAGGTCTATTTCTGTATAGTACAGAGATGGCCTTGAAGAAGATATTCAACAGGTGCTAAGTAAACCAGCCCTGAGAGGGAGTAGGGAGTGAGAAAGAAACTCAAGATTATCCCATCTTGATTCTGTATGGAATAAGAAGGGTCAGAGAAATTCTGGCAGGCTTTCAAGATTCTGTTGTTATATCCTGCAACAATAGAGTTTCAATAGCCATTGTGGAGCCTGTCTCCTGGCCTGCCCTACCTCAAAGGTGTGATGATTTCCAAGGTCTTAAACTGAGTGCTCATGGGTCACATGACTCCAGTACATTTTCTGTGGCCCACACAGCAACATTTGTAGGCACTGAGAACACTGCCTAGCACAGCCTTTCTCAACCTGGAGGAACCCTTGAAATATTTTTCAGACCTTGGGAAACCCCTGCACATTCAGGCTCAAATATAGGCCAGAAGTCACAAAATTATATTCATTTCATGTGTAGGCCTGTAGATATGCATTAACAGTGTTCTTAAACTAAAAATAAAGAATGAAAATTACCTCTTTAATGTGAAGTTGCCTGAATTTGAAATGATTTTTTTAAATAAGTCGTGATCTCCCAGGAATCCCCTAGTGACCTAGGGTTCTGCGGAACCCTGGTTGAGAAACCCTGGGCTAGCAAAACCACCTCAATGACCACAGGAAATCTTCTAGGACAAGGCTTGGCCTAGTGGGGGCAGCCCTGTCACCTCATCTCAACACAATCTGGCAGGACTCCAAGAATCAGCTGGCCCTGGTTGACTGGGTAACGCTGTGCTGTGAGTGCCCCAAGACCTCTTACCAAGCAGCATTGCCCCCAAGTGCTTGGTGGAACAGCCATCAGATTTTAAGTAATTTGTGAAAGGCAAGGAGGTTAGGAGTGTTCCATATTTCTGAAGGAAACGTGTTGTGCAGCATGGGGGCATATTTAATGGTGTGCTGTGATGCTCTCTTCATTTGCTTCAATAGAGACTTTTGTATTAATATATCACAGGCTCCTGTGTGGTGACCCATGAGCTAATGAAGTAATAGGCGCCTGTGACAGTTTGAGTTGGAGACCCTCCGTCTATTTCCTTCTCTCTCCATTCTTTTTCTTCACCGCTGAAAACACATCAAGAAGGAGTTCCCATTACTGAAACAAACATGCCTTATTTGTCCAAAATCTTTACTACAGCAATATTTTTATTAGGCCAACCAAAAATCGCATGCAAGCTTTAATCAAAGTCTGGCTTCACACATAATAGTAAGCTGGAGTTTGCTTAAGCAAAGTTTGTTGGATAAGCCACAAATTGATAAGTTCATAACAACATGCTAAGTCAAAATCAAGCCACCTTATGGCTTCAAATAATGTGAAATCTACTCACTGCCTTAAAACAGAATGTGGGGTTGGCTAGAAACTTTCAGACTGAACACTGTTAGATGCTAAGATGGTTTCAGGTACCTTTAGAAGGCAAACAGTGAGGAAGAGGCCACTGCATACTAAAGGCCTTCTCCAAATGAAGCAAAATCTAATTATAACTACACTTTGCAATTACGTTCTGAAATTTGGTTATAATATTTTCAGTGTAAATTAGTTTTATGGAAAACTGGTAGTAATAATCTCTCTGCAGTACTACACTGCATGCAATGAACTGAAAGAGGGTCTGGTCTTAGTATGTCTCTTCTAGCTGTAAAACTAATAAAATCAAATCTTAGTGTGTCTTGGCCAGAATGAATTGTATTTCAAACAAACAGAATTCACTGAGTTGTATTGATGTCAGCTGCTTTTAAATACTGGAATTCCATCTTTGATGAATTTGGTGGTGATTCTGCTTTGTCTATTTCATATATTTAAGCTTCACATATTAACCACTACTATTCTGATTAGTTTTTAGGGGTGTACAATACTTTGGATAAGGTTCCCAAAAGGCGCTTCAAACGTGCAATAGTAATACCTATCTGCAACTCTTCAAAACAGCTGTATCTTTTTCCCCGCTTGCGCAACAGTTCCAGAGGGCAGTCACTGCTTTAAAGAGTTGTTATGTTTGTGCCCATGCACACCGCAGAGCAGCTATATGGAACTAAAACAGGGCTGTATTGCGCTATTAGCTACAGATGTATAAAATGTGCAGACTGCTTATGAATCTTCTCATAAGTTGAATAACAGTTTTGCAAAACAGCAAGTTCTAATGTTTGAAAAGCAAACACAGGATTTCCAAAGAAGCATTCAAAAAATCATACTACGAAAAATGCAGAGTACTGTTGACTTTTATAACTGATGTACCTCTTCAGTGCCCCTACCCTGTTACAGAGGGGGCTTTTAAATTAACTGGTGCCATCTGCTGCGCCGCACTAAAACAACTCAATGTCTCCTGTTTTTCCTGATTCCAACACATTCCCCTATTCTTTTGCTCGGATTCCAGTAAATAATAATAATTCTGTGTGAAATGAAAGCCTGCACACCTTGCCTATCTTAAAATACTTAGCAGATTATGAAAGGCAGCATCTATTTGATGTTTCAGTTATCTTTCAATACAAAAAGGAGATGGAATTATTTTAAGCTCCAGTACATAAGTATGGCCATTAAATAGATTAAAAAGCAATTTATTAGATTTATTAACTCTTTGAATTCAGTTACATGTTGTTGCCTTAAGTACTGGAATGCAGGCAGGTCAAAATGGAGCAAGGCCCAGCTGCACACTAATATTGTACAGTATATATGCTGTTGAGAATACATATTATTTCCAAATAACTTAAGTATCAAATTATTAATTGCAGCAGTTACAGTGGTACATATATTACTTCCTATAAATTCACTATTTTGAAAGCCTGTCCATAGCTTCAGAAGGCTTTTCTTTTTAATGGCACCCCCTTTATTATGGGGTGAACTTACAATAACAATACTGCTGTAAAACTCTGTTAAAATCAAGATAATGGGGAAAAAATGTTTGTGGCTCAGTTTAACAGTGGGAAAGAAGGGGAGCTTGGTTGCAGTGTTTTTCTTATTTATTTATCAAATTTTTATCACCGTCCATCTCCCCCCTTGCAATATACAGTTGCAAGCGTCAACTTTATAGTGAATTCTGAATTAGACAACGATGTGATTGATTTCCAAAGAATCAAAATGTTTCTACACAGGGATGATCAACAGAGGGGGGATCACAAGCTTTATGGAAAATCCAAAGAAGACTTAACTATATACCTGTACCTAACATGATCTGGCAGTGAGTGTCATAAAGAACAGCACAAGGAGGGAAGAGGGGGTAAAACTTGGAATCTTTAAAAGTGGCACAGGGTAAGATCTAAAAAAACTGGTGAGAAAAGGCTGTGGCTTTTCCCAGGGAGAAAATAACCTGGTAGAAAGGCTGATAGAGATGATTTCTCACTTTGCTAGAAGTAGAAGAGAAACAGGTGAAAAGGGAACATAGGCAATTCAGACTTTACTACGTTCTCTTTACTATGTTCTCTCAGAGGAAATATACCATCACTTACTAAAGCCTTCATATTTTGTCAAAGAAAAATTGCCCTACGGCCAGTAATTTAGCATCAGAATTAAACCTTTGTCTTGAACTGAGCCTTCCCTAGTACATTCTTCCCCAGTTGGGTACCTCCGAATGGGTTGAACTCCAGCTTCAACAATCCATCAAAATAGGGAGTTGTAGGGTCTGGGGTAATGCAGTGAAATCCATATGGAAGGAACCAGGTTGGGTTGTGATGCTCTAAACCAGTGTTTCTCAACCTTGGCAACTTTTAAGATATGTGGACTTCAACTCCCAGAATTCCACAGCCAGTTTGCAGAGTTGAAGTCCACATATCTTAAAGTTGCCAAGGTTGAGAGACACTGCCCTAAACTAATGCCTCCATATCTGAGATTAAAAAAAAGGTCTGGCAGATTCATGGTCAGATCTTCTCCTTGACTGCTGGCATGAAAAATTAAGCAATGCCCGGCATGGCATCAAACACCCACCCCAGTCTGCCTGCTCTTTACAGGTGCTTCCTAAATTTGCTAAAATACCTGCTGCTGCAGATTTACAGCAGTTCCCCAGCCACTCACCCTGCACAAGGAACAAAATCACAATAAAATTGAATTGAAAGTATGCCCATTCAGCCAGGGGGCAGGGGGTGTCTTGCTGCGTCTGCTCCAAAAGGCAAGGAAGGCATTGAATGCAATCAAAGATGTAGTCACCTGAACTGGCTGGGTTTAATCCCCTAGAAAGGTGATCCAAACGGGGTCTGGACTATTACAGGTTGCTCTGCCCAGCCTCGGCTTCCATAAAAGAAAAAAGAAAATCATGCTGCATTAGCTCTGCTCATGTTCAGAATAAATAAAATAAAATAAAATAAAAACTCACTTCTGATCCCTCCCCACCTGCCTATTCAGCTTCTTCACAAGGCAGCAACCCAGATAGTCAGCCCAGGCAATGTAATCCACTGAAAATGCAGGTCAGGAGACAGACGAAGATCCTTTCCAATAAACAGGAAGGATAACCAGCCATCTCTCCCAGCCATCCTCCAAAGTCTTGAAGTGCTGAGATCCAGCTGAAAGGGCGGCGGCGGCGGCGGGGGGGTGGGAAGTATCTCAGATTAAACGGAATAGAGGAATAAGCAACTCGGAAGACACCACCCCGCTTAACCTTTTATATCTCTCGAGGCTGCAGCGAGGGTAAAAGGAGAAGGCGGAGAGCGGGGTTAAACTGTGAGAACACTACAAATGGCTTTGCCAAGACTCAGCACGCCCTGAAGTCAAGCCTCCAGTCCCCAACTCCAGTGGATGGAAAGGCACTCTGCATACGCACAGATTCACTCTGCCTTCAAATGTGACCATAGACGAAAGAACCGAAGCCAAGATCAGACTATGACTCCTGTCTTGTTCCAAAAATTTACTGTACTTTATGTCACCGTCTTTCCCTACATCATCTCCATGTTTTATTCTCTTTCACTCTTCATTTCCATTCCTACCTTTTATTTCTCCCTGCACCCTTCATTTTTTCCCTCACCATCACCCTCTACCTTCTCGCATCCATTCACCACTTTAGGAGCATCTAGCAACACCCAGCTCTTCCCAGGTTCACACATGCATGCCCACACAGACGTCTTCTCTCCTTTTCCTTTCATTTGAATTACTTGGTACGCCGCCGCCGGATCAAGCTTTTTACTCACAGGCTGCCTTTGCCAATTGCACTCCAGGAGTTTTGAATAAGACAAGCTAAAAATAAGTGTTTTTTAAAAAGCAAAAGGAAAGAGTGGGGGAGCAAGTTGTCTGACCCACGGTATTCCTGAGAAGGTGGGCTCAGTTGCACTGGAATTTTTAAAAAATCGTTTTATTTCTAAGGTGATTAAAAAGTAGGTGAATAAATATGATGGTAAAACATTTCTGGAGGTGCCCATACACCCACATGAGGCAGATTTTGACTCAGGGAATCGTATTTGGGGGGGGGGGGTCGTAGTGAGGGCGGGGATAACCAATTGATTGAGACCTGTTTAATGGACTTAACTTGGCTTGAGTGGGTAGGGGTGAGTGAAGTCCTAGAGATGGCGTGTTTACACACAGGCTTATCCGTAGCCAACTTAACCATGGTTTACTCAAACCAGTATCCTGGATCCCCGCAACACGCTGTACCCTATACTAACCGCACTGCTTGGATTTGCACAACAGGCTGCCCCGAAGCCGCTGCTTTGTGGTTCGGGGTATCAGACCCAGCTTGGTGCCAGGAAACCCGTCGTGGGACGGGGAACCGCGGCGGGCAGTGGAGCCGCCGGTCCTCGGAGCCCAGCCAAGCGGGGCACCCGGAGCAGGAGGACGCCCCCGCGAAAGCCAAGGAGGGGCCCGGGGGGGGCGTGATGGGGTTGGGGCGGGGCGCCCGGCCACGCCGCGCCGCCTCCCGGCTTCTCCGCGGGGCAGGCGGATCAGGCTCCGCGGCGGAGCCGGCTGGGGGCGGGATGGCCGGCTGGCGCGCGCGTGGCGGGCAGGCGGGGGCACATGCGTAGAAAGCGCTCCCTCCCTTCCTCCCGCCACCGCCGCCCCTCGCCCGTCTGCCCGCTCGCCCGCTCAGTCGTGCCTCCGCCGGCTGCGGGTCGGGCGCTTCGTGGCTGGGCGCCGCTGCGCTGCGGTCCGGGCGCGCGAGGAAAGCATGGGGCGGGCGCTCCGCGAGGCTCCCTGTCCCCCCTTTCTCCCGCGGCCGGCCGCCGGCCTCGGACGTGGGGCTGAGTTTCCCGCTCCGCGGGCATGAAGGGGCGGCCGCCGCCGGGCTCGAGCGCCGGGCAGAGGCAGCGGGAGCGAGGAGCCGTCGCCGGAGGGGCAAGGCGGAGGAGGAGGAGGGGGAGGAAGAGGAGGAGGATGAGCCCCCCCGGCTGAAGCGCGGCGGCGGCGGCGGCTTCCCTTCCCTTCCCTTCCCTTTGCTTCGCCAGACGGTCTCTTGCAGCCCCGGCGGCCCCAGCGCGCGGAGGAAGGCGACGGGGAAGATGGCTCTGGACAAGGTCTACTCAGTGTTGGAAGGTAGGGGGAGAGGCGCCCTTCGCCGCCGCCGCGGACTACAGCCTCCATTATCCCCAGCGGGCGGAAGGGCATTGGCCGCGGCCGGCGGGGGAAGGAGAGGACGGGGTGACTGGCTGTGCGCGCCAGGGAAGAGGGCTGCCCTTTGTGCAAATCCCGGGTTGAATCCGGATTAGGGTCCCCTCCGCTCGCCGGGCACCGTTGAGCTGCCCGAGGCGGCGGGTTATCCTTTGGCCCCCGTTCCTTCCGCCGCCTGGTCGTGCAGCTCGGGCAGCGCGGTCGGGCTTCGCGCGGTCGCTCCGTCGCTCTCGCCGCAGACGCCCCCGAAGGTCGGCCGGCTTCGAATCGCCCGGGCTCGGGTCTCACTGCCCTCCCGCAGTCGAGGGTCCAGCACGTGAGGGGAGCTGCCCGCCGACCCCGCGGGAGAAGGAAGGCTGCTCTTGGACGGGCGGAAGGGGAGCGCCGTCCCCGGATTGGGACCAGGGGCGCCTGCGGCCCCGCTTCCGCGAGGGGCCACCCGACAGTTTCCTGCCCTGGGGATGAGTGGGGCGAGTCCGGTAACGAGGGTGGGGGCAGAGGTCGGTGGGCATTCGGGGCTGGGACACCCCCAAACTGCTCTGCGGAGAGGAGAATGTAATAGGTAGGGTGGTTATTCCCCTATCATTAAGTAATTAATTCGATTTAACGCAGCCTCCCACTCCAGTGGACTCCTCTTCCAGGTTGGTGGGTTCTTAGTTTGGGCAAGCAGAGGTTTGAAAAGGCAGAGTCGTTTTCTCCTTCCTCTCCCCTGCCCCCATTTATTTATTTGGCTTATCCTGCTTTTATTTTTTGTCAGCCTGAGGCAGTGCCCATCCCTAAGGCTCCCATCTCCTATTTTCCCCACAGCAACAGCCCTGTGAGGTGGGCTGGGGTGGGAGAGAGGGACTGGCCCAAAGCCTAAGGAGGGACTGGAGTTCAGGTCTCCTGTTTCTAGCCCAGCATCTTCACCAGCATACCAAACCAGCTGTTTTTCTCCGAATAATGCACAAGGGAAGCTGAAGTTCTCACCTCCTGCCAGATCAAAACTCTGATCCCTAAACCCTGTGCCAGGCTTGTTAGCTCTGGGCTACTTGGCAGGGGGAGAGAAAAGATTTGAATCTGGCAGGATCCATCCAGCCATTTGGCAACATTCTTCCTACAGAGGGGGGAATCCTAATTTCCCTGCGATTCTTCAAGCTCTTGGTGAAAGCGGGAAAGCAGGCTGGCTTTGTGGTGCAAGAAAGAATCTGGGATTTCCTGATTGGTGTGTGGTTTCCTCCCCCCCCCACACACACACACCCCTGCGTGCACACACACAGAGGCAGAGGCATGCACACTTCTTTCCCTGTCCCTCCCACACATGTGAGAAGCAGATCACACTGCACTCCCAACGGACTTCAGTTTCCACAGTTGGTGCCTCCTTGGGACTTTGTGGAGGTGAGAAAGAGTGGCTGTACCGCGCTGCCCTCTAAACTTGGAACTGCTGGTATGTTTTGGTGACACATCGAAGATGCTCTCCTCCTTTGCCTTCCTGCCAGAGATGCAAATTAGCTCAGATTTGTGTCACCTGCTCCTTGTGAGGGTTTAATGGCCTGGATCTCCTAATGAGAGGGGGGTCAGTGCTTCCTGGCACACGGTCCTAGCCTGTCACACGAAATGTCCCTGGTGCTCCAAGTGCCTGTTCAGCCAGGCTGTCAGTCAGGAGTGTCCATGTCTACTCAGAAGTAAGTTGGGCTGAGTAGAGTGGCATTTATTCTACAGGGAGAAGGTAGATAGTATTATACATCAGAATAAATGAGATGCAGTCATGATATTCCAGATACAATGTAGCAAACACCCCACAGTTCCTTTTAATCACATCAGATCTGTAACTATATCATGCAGCTCTCTCAAAAGTCCTATTGTAGCCAGCTGACGTTGGCACATCCCCTGCTTTTTCCAAACCTGGTCTTGATGTACAGTCATTATTTGTTTTGCAGTTAATATCTAGGGGGTGGCTATTTCAGAATATATGTAACTGATTACTGTTATACCCACCTGAGTATCTTTTTTCGGTCTGGCTACAAAGCCAACGTCCATGGTCCCTCCTCCGCAGTGTCTGGATAGTGATTTAAAGCTAGCCCCTAGGAAAATTCTGAACCTCTCTGTTTTCAGTGCAAAATTTTGCTACCATCAAATGTAATTCAAATAGCCCTGAAGCTTCTTTCTGGGCACCTCCTGCTGTAAGAATGGTCTTGTTCTTTTTCAGATTGGCAGCTCAGTGGATTTTAGGGGATGCCTTTATTTTAGAATAGTATAGCATCACAGTGAAAAATATTAGACAGGGAAGAAGAGTGCACTGGGAATAATAATTTTAAAAAGCTTGTGAGAATCCAAGGTTCCCTGTTTCTTTTCTTGTATTTACAGAAGAAATCACTAGTGTTCACATTTGCTCCTAATAGTTGTGCCTTCAGAGGGCACAGTTTTCCAGTCATTTATCACCTTTTGTCAACAAAAGCAACTTACTTTCCTAAAAACAAAAACTGCAAAGCAGTGAATTGTGCTGGATTCCCAGATGTTCCTTCTCTTATTCTTCCTGTTTATCTGTTATTTCATTCTAGATCTCAAATTATTTTGAAAGCTTATTTATCTGAAACTTTGTCACTATATGTAATAATATTGTCATTTATTTATTTATTTATTTATTTATTTATTTATCAATCACCGCCCATCTCCTCCCACCAGAGGGACTCTGGGTGGTTTACAACAAAGTTAATCAATTAAAACAGTAAATATACAATACAAATACAATATATAAAAATATAAATACCATTAATAAATAGATATAAAATAAGAATAAGAATATTTATAATTATATACTGCCACATCAGAAGTGCAGAGAGAAAAAATATGCATACATGGAAAATTGGGCATTCCAGATGATTTGTGGTCCCTATAAATTTTAATTAGCTGTAACTTTGGACATAACATAGAAATCGGAAGTTCTGACATTATTTTGTCAAATGGTGAATTAAGAAACGGGGTTTGAAATATTGGTTTCTTAATTTAAGATGCAGACAAATTGCTGCTGACAGAATTTAGCTTATATTTTGAGTTAGGCTGACCTCTTATGGTATTTAAGCAAAGTTGTCTTAAAAATTTGTGAATCAAGCTAAGTAAGGATATCATATCGTAGAGGTAGATATGATGAGCCTAATTATTATTTAGATTTAGTAATATCACTTATCAAGTATGAATAACAAATATTTAAGGAAGTTGCAGCATTTTGATAACTTTAAGCTGATGGTTTCCTTTCCAGAAATGTGGAGAATGTGTTGACATGTCTGTTGACTTAATGTTATGTTTTCAAAACTTATTTTTAAATAAGCATATATGAATTTTTAAATTCCAGAACCATAATAACAAAAATGTTAAACATAAACACAATAGCACTGTAAACACAAACAACCAACTGAAATTTAAGAAGACCATAGCAGATCTGTAGGCCATTATTATCGTGGCATGTTTAGGATTGACTGCTTTGGAAGATGTAAGTGAGCTACAGGCATATATGTCACTCTTCAGGTTGTTACTTCATTTTAGCTAAATTAGTTACTTCTAATACTTAAGCTAACATACTGTCTGATGAAAACAATTTGCTAAGAAGATAACAATGCTTCTCAAACATTTAACCAGGAATGATGGCTGAGCAAGCCACTATAACTCAGAGAAATTTCACATTTGTATCAGCTTTAATTAACCCTAGAAACAAGAGGCTTAGGAGTGACGTAGCCTTAGAATGAGGTTGAAATAATCTGTTCTGACCATTCTGATGAGCTTCAAATGGTCTGTCTTGAGGTCAAAGCAAATGGGAAAATTCCAAGCTTGAAAAGTTGAGAACCCTCAAAATGTTTTGCACACCTGCCTTGCATAGCCTCTTTCTCTAGTTTTGCCTGGGAGTAAAGTAGGCATGATTATTTTAAAAGTTACCTTTGGTCATCTTTTCTAAAAACATAAATGCGAAGTATATTTTCATTCACCAAACTTAAGCTTAAAATGATTTTACTTCATTTCCACAAATGACCTATGACCATATGCTTCATTTATCTTTTCTAATAACATCTTATCCAAAGTTAACACTGTGAAATTCTGTGAACTAAAATGGAGATGCCTATGCAGTTGTAAAAAGAACCTGAAATAAATATCAATCTTTCTGGAAGTTGTAAATCTTTGAAATCCTTTTTACGCACTTACTAGAAAAGTCAAGGGTGCCGTGCCATCAGTTTTTAACTTCATTTTTAATTTTCCAGGATAGCAGTTTATTGTGTATTATGTAAGTTGGGTTATGATTTTAAAGAATTGATAGAACTGGGCACAACACAGTGTATGCCTGTAGTTTAGAGTTCAACCTAATTTGATCACAGAGACTTAGTTTAATTAGTATTAAAGTTAATGTCTTAAAGGATACTATTTACAATATATGGTAGATGGATGAATAAGAGATCCAACTTCAAAACCTCATTAAACTATGATTACTCATTGAGGGCTTTGCTTAACATTACAGTTTCTCATTCCCATAAAAATGTTATTACCTTATTAGCCAATTTTCACTTAATGAGCAGCTTAACGTTTTCCCCCTAGTATATCAAATTTTACTATATTCCCAGACTTTCCTACAGTGATACTAAGCAAGAAATAGGCATATGAAAGATGCTGCACTACAGATAGATGAAACCACACTCAGTATCTTCGGGCATAGCAACTCTTTAACTAGAAGTCATTTGTGCTGAGATAGTGACTTCCCCCAAAAACATACTCATTTTTAAACTTCAGAACGATGCCAAAATTAGGGACTCAGGTTTTGTAGAGCCAAAAGTATTCATGATGATAAGAGGGGTAAATGCTCTTCTGAACAAGTGGGTATCTAAAATTAATGTAAAAATATAAGATCTATTCAAAGGGTAAGAAATGTTCTTGGTCAAATATATTAAAGATATAGTGCTTGGTCAAATATATAAAAATGAATAAAGTAACAGCACTTTTAAGACCTATTGTATCCCTCCAATTCCCTTATTGCAATATTTTCTGGTTAATTTGTGTCAAGTACAAGTTGGCCATCCAGGTTCTAATCCACATACAAAGATAGCATTTTGCTGACATGCGACAGCGTTTTCTCTGATGGTCTGCAATCTTGGGAAAATTGGAAACACAAATACTTTGGTAATAGAAATGTTGTTTAACACTGAAAGTGCACCTACAATTTTTCTAAGCATTATGCAGATTTTTTTACGTTTTAAAAACATCTACTGTGTCGCCAATGGTCCTCTGGCTGTGTACTTGCATGTTAAAAGTTCAATTAAATTTGACATTAATGCAGTAAAAGTGAGAGCTCACTCAAACCACTGTTCCTGAAAACACAAAAATATCAAGATCTTTGCCTATTGTTGAAAGGTCCATAATGCAAACACCTTTTCTAGGAAGGATGTTCAACAAATGGGCAACCACTACTGAAACCACCCTTTTCTATCCATCCCTTTACCCTGTTATATGGGAGAATCTGGAGAAAGGCCTCTGATGAAGATTTAGTCTCTGGGCAGGAAAATATGGGGGAAGATGCTCCTTCAAGTATCCTCATTTCAAGCCACGTCGGGCTTTGTGTACTACTGTACCAGAAATGTACTTATAGCCAATACAGATGCCATAAATGTGATCCCATTGGCCAGATCCAGTCAGGAGTTTAGCTGCTCTGTTTGAGGTTTCCAAACCATTTCAAAGTCTTGTCAATGGATCATAAAACCTATTGCAATAATTCAACTGGGAAGGGTTTAAACCATAACTGGACAGTCTTTACCCAGAAAGAGTCATAGCTGGTATATGGGAAGGCTCCAAAATAACCAATAGATTTCCAGTCCCCTGTCTTTTATAGTATAGAACACCCCACAAAGTGATTAAAGCAGTTTCTGTTGCAAAATTAGACCTAGAAGCAGACTGAAATAGTTCTAGACAGTTACTTGCATCAAAATGCTTAGAGTTGATCAGCAGCCACCCAGTTGAGCACTTTGTACAGGTGGAGAGCACTCCAGATCAGGATCCATTAGCCTCCAGGTGCCATTTTAATAGGTGTTCCCACCCTTGCAGAGGGGGAAGGCCACTGAAAGTCAAAACCTCTTTTGACTGTGACAAGGGAGTGCTTAAATCCCACATTTGCCGTTCACTATCTGTAATGGTATGTGGAAAAGACCTTGGGAGACTGGAGAGAACACTGCCTAGGGAATGATCAGATAAGAGACAGCATAGCTTGCAGCTGGATAGTGGGTGGGGCAAGAGGGTCAGAAGGAACTCTCCCTAGTTTCTCGGGCTGTAAAGGAGGCAGCAGAAATGGTACTTTCAGACTTGCAAGATTGATGTCAGCCTTACTAGGTAGACCAGAGAGGAAACATGACCAGATGAGCTAATTCTACTTTATTGTAAGACCATATTAACAGAATCTTGCAGGTCTGGAAGTACATCTTTCCCCCTTCGCCTTTACAGTCCAAAAAACTAGGGAGGGTCCCTTCTGAGCCTCTTGCCCCACCTGCTATCTAGCTGCAGGCTATGCTGTCTCTTATCTGATCATTCCCTAGGCAGCATTTCTTGGCCCAGTCTCCCAAGGTCTTTCCCACATATTTATGTGCCCACTCAGGAAATCCATGTCCAAAGTGTGATGTACCATATTCATTGGACTAATGTCACATTGAGATAGCCTCCTCGTCATGCCAGCTGTAAAGGTCTGAACTGCATTGCTTCCAATGGTCTCAGTATCCATCCTTATAGTCCTTAGCACCAAATGAAAGGCTACCTAAGTCAGCACAGGTGTGGACACTGATCGGCAACAGAATGGTAATACGCTGGTACAATCCCTAATTTGGCCTTCAGTTCAATTATACTGTAGATGAGAAAGAGGTTTTATTCTGGATTTACAGCATTTAACATCAGAAATTCAGAGATGAGCCTCGTTATCAAAAATACTAGTTTAATGTAATTCTACATAATCTAGTACAGAATCAGATTTTAAAGAGGCATGTTTAAAACAGCTGGGCAGCAGATAGTCTTTCAGATATCGCTGAAGTACAACTCACAGGAACTTTTCTTACTGGCTGTGCTGGCCTATATTGTAATTTGTCAACATCTGGGTGGCCACCCAAGGCTTACCACTAACCTAAAGTGAAAATTAAGCATTTAGTTCTTGCAGTGGGAATTAGGTTTAATTTTTTTCCTAACCACTTAGAGAGTAAATAGATCTTGCAATAAGCTGGATAGATAGATTAGATAGATGGTAGATAGACAGACAGACGATAGAACATATTTTTCAAGCACTTCCACTTATTGCCAGTTTTATTGAATCCAATTAAATTAGTTGTACTACTACATAACTCAGATTTCTCTTCTTGTCTCTCTCAAGCAACACTTTCATGGGTGACAGGATGACTTTGCCCCTATCCTAATTGCCATATTATGTTTATTGGACTAGGAATAGAAGCTGCAGAAGATAATATAGGCACATCCTCACAGCTGTCGTAGTTCCAGTGCTTTCAAATAGGACTGTGCTCTGATCCAGTTTTGAAGAGGAAAAGGTGATTTGAATTGTGCAAAGACACGTGTGGAACTGACCATACCTCCTGAAATCAAATGCGTCTTTCCCTGGAATTGTGCAGCACAAAGAAAAGGGAAACGAAGGCTTTTTAGAGTTGTTGACAGATACAACGGGTGTGCTCATGCACCCTCTGAATCAGCTTTTCCCCTCTGAATCCAGATCACTGTACAGCCCTATTGTCAAGCAAGAGAACATACTTATGAAGAAGAACAGATGGCCAGATGAAGCCTTGAACCAACCTTGAAGTAATGGAATGGAATTTGGATAATTTATAGCAACAATATTCCAAAAACTTGACACCCTGATGGGGTGTATTTGCTGCATTAATCCAGGGTTTGTTTTAACTATGGCTTATGGAATAACTCACTGAAGTGGTTATCATGTCTGCTGAACAGTAGTTGTACCTGTGGTCTTAAATTATTTCTAGAATTTATGTAGCAAATACACTCTTACGCATACCCATACTTTGACTTCCATTATCATGAGAAGAGCCACTGAGAATCTTTGGATCCCCTCCATGTTTTGTTTTGGTTTTTACTATAACCTATTTTTTTTTAAAGATCGGCAGGACCTTGCTTGTGTGGTGAATAATAACAATAATAATAACCATAGTAATAGTAATAATGTTCTGGGTGATAAACTGGCATTTTTTGAAATAAAATTTAGTATTTGTGACTTCCTTATAGCATGTCAATTTTTCAGGAATCCTAGTTCACTTTTTTCCTCCTTGCAACATAGTTCTGCTGGTGATAGTAGTGAAGTGGGAATTGCATGTATTCCAAACCTGAGATAATCTAGCTCAGCCTTTCTCAATCAGGGTTCCGTGGCACCCTAGGATTCCGCCAGAGGTCACTAGCGGTTCCCTGGGAGATCACAATTTATTTAAAAAATCATTGCAAATTCGGGCAACTTCACATTAAAGAGGCAAGTTTCATTCTTTATTTTCAGTTTAAGAACACTGTTAATGTGTATCTACAGACCTACCCATGAAATGAATATAATAATTTTGTAATGTCTGGCCTATCTTTGAGCCTGAATATGCAGGGGTTCCCCCAGGCCTGAAAAATATTTCAAGGGTTCCTCCAGGGTCAAAATGTTAAGAAAGGCTGACCTAGCCAGTTGGTTTTTGCTTCATACTCCACATTAAATAGTCTGTACCTGTCTGGCAAGATGTGACTGACTTGAGACTGAGATAGACAAGATTTTTAGAGTTTTGTACTACCCGTCAAGTAGGCTCTTATTCTTTTTTTTCATGACCTGCAGTAGAAAAGCCACATTGAAATTTGCGTCTGAAGCTTGTCTTTCCTTTCTGCAATGGTTCCTGCAAATGGGAGGATCTGGGGTGCTTTCAGCGTTTCTAGAAGCGGGCATCGTTTTTTCCAGCTATGACCTACTAGAATTGCAGAGAAGGAATAAAAGGAAAGGGGTTCTGGTAAAGCGAGATGTGGGAGCGTTTGAGTAATGAAAGGAGAGCGTGAGGTAGAAAAACAGGCATTCAGAGCCTTAACAAAAAGTGAATGGGATGAGGATTGGTTTAGGAAAAAAAAAGTCTAGCATCTTTACCTGCTGTAATTGCCTGCTTATCTGCTACTTAGCCACGCCGTTCTTGTATGCTTCTCGTCTACACATATACACAGTGCCAAACTATTTATAGAATCAGCGTGAGCTTTAGGGAAAACCAATCAGGTTTTATACATTCTTAGGAGGGCTGATTCTGTAGCGGCAGCAGCATAAGTAAAATTGCTAGATAGTGGTACTGAAAAATCTAGCCTTGCTTTGGTGCCTTTTGTGGATTGCTCCTTAATTCAGAACACCAAAAAGCTGGGTCTGCAGACGCAGACATTGGCATCCATTCAGTTTCCTTTTTTCCCCTCCCCTCTTGAAATAAGTGTACAATAAAGAGGAGGCCACACTAGATAGACTTGTCAGTTGGAAGTGATTGGTTGCGTGGGATGTTAAATTATGCCATTGATGAAAGCATCTGCGTTTGCTTTTTGAGATTCTGGGGTGCTGCTTCTCGTTCATTTTTTTCTTAAACATCTGGGCTAAATTATATCTGCATTATCAATCAAGCTTGACCTGACATCTATGTGTGCTGTATATTATGGAAGAAATGATACCGAGATACGATTCTGTCCCGTTTTGGTGGAGTTCTCCGTCCCATATTTGCATAGGAATTACGTGGCCTGAGGATTTTCCTTCTCACACCAGTCAAAAAGCTGCTTTTCCCATAACTCAGTCTAATCTGCTTCCCACAGGGCTTCATTCTTCATAGACCTTTGCAGAGTGAACAGTGAATCGTAATCAAACCAGTTCCAAACCTGTTTGCGATGTCTGTGGAGTTGCCACAGGGTGTGCTTTTCTTTTTCTTCAGTTGGGCCATTTACGATTCATAAAGGGCTTGGAGCTTCTAAACGGGTCGTGTAGTTTGAAACCAACCTTTGACTTTACTGAGATGAAAGTAGATGATTAAACTAGGAATCAGGGGCACTGATCCCCATTATGTTGTGTGTTTCAATACCTTCAGCACTCTCATACAAAGGCATTCAGACAAGAAATATTTTGGAGGAATAATTTTTGTTCATTGCAATAATGTGTTCTTGAGCTACATCAGATCCTTATACAAAGCTCTGTGGAGTAATTCACATAATTCAAATACGATGATGATGATAATAATATAAGTCTTTTATCCATCTATCTATCAATTTCATCACCGCCCATCTCACTGAAAGAGTGACTGTGGGCGATTTACAATAAAACTAAGATAAGTACAGGTTAAAATACAATAAAAACCGTATTCTTAAATAAAAATATAAATATAAAATCCAAGATGGAGATGTTAAAAAATTCTTAATTTAAATTCATGTAATTCTTCTGCCGCCTCCTCCTCCTCCTCTTCCTTCCATGCTTACACCTGAACTGTCAATATCCAGTGGACTCTCCATGGCCCAGTATTAGAACTTTTCCATGACAAGATAGTTTGGTCAGCAACAACTTAGCTCTTTACTTCATTAAATGCTGTCTTGCTACATCACTTTGTCACTGGTTAGCATTATGTAGCTTCTGGAAGGAAAAGGCTAGCCTTGTAACAGCAAGATGTAGAAACCAAGGGACTGATTTAAAACATAGTTCTTTTTACTTGGTGGTAACTAATTAATAGTGCAGCAATACCCTGGAGACACATAATAGAAAATAGGATTTTCTCCTTTATGATGTCTGTTCTATATCTAGAGTAGGTCAGTAGTGATGAAAAGCAGTTAGCCATCTGTAGCAGCTGCAGTGCCGTCTGTTGGGAAGTTACATTCTGCTGTAGATCAGTGTTAATGAAAACAGTGACCTAAGTGTGTGTGTGTGTGTGATCTTTAATGGAATATTAACCATGTTTGAAAGATAATGTAAGTTTGCTAGAAGAACTTGCAGAAGAAAACAGTTGACTGTAAGATAAGGCAATTCTCTTACAAACGAGTGGCTTGAAATGGAGCAACACGTCATATGAATCCAGAATATAAGCATGGTTCCCACATTTTTTATTAAAAGAATTAGCTCTTAAGCTGTCCTAGATATATTATCTCTGTCCTATACTTGGTAATGTATAGAGTTTATGTCTTGAACAACTCATGCAGCAAAATGAGATGCTAGAATCCAGAGGTGGTATACTGGACAGGTCACTTCAAGCTGGAGAGAATATTAAAAAAAAAATCACATCTGCATTTAAAAATCCAGCACATGAGACTTTCAAACCCAGTGTGTTCTGTGCTATAATAGGCATTCACGTAATAGAAAATATGTAGCTGAGCATTAAAAATGTGATATTCTCCATTCTACTGTTTGCTGTATCCTGCTGTATCACCTCAGAAAGTAACTGGCATATTTTGCACCAGGGTCCAGAATAACTGTAAGAACAGTTTTTAAAAAGATTAAGATAAAAATGAAGTTGCAGTAAGAGGTACCTTTATTCTGTAAATGCCCTCTTATTTGAAAGGTGTCAGGCCCTGGATATTTTGGAAATGTGTTAAGTTGATTTTTGTCTTGTTCTAGATAAAGGCTGCTGATATTATTGGGGACAGTGGACATAAAATGTTCAGTATTGATTTTGTGATTCCTTTAGAGTCAAGCAGCATAGTAGCTGTATATGACATGCCCCTTTTGTTTTATTTATACATGTCTTCTGTTGTTTTCTCTCCAGTGTTCTTGATAACTATACTGGTAGTGGAAGGCATTGCTGTGGCTCAAAAAACACAAGGTATGGTATGAGGAAAAGTTTGTAACCACATTTATGCTCTGAAAGCTAAAAAATCAAAATAAGCCATTATTGAAAGTAGTTAATTCTGGTCTGTGACCGTATTAAAGATTGATTGATTGAAAGTAGTTTCCTTTGATCGTTTGGAACTGTACAGAACAGTCAGCTGATAAATCTATAAAGTCTCCTGGATTGAAACATAGAATATTTCAAATGTTTGCCCAAATCATGCTTCATGAAGGATGAGATAAGCACATTTGCTGTGATTTTCTCTTGCTTCACCAGCTCATAATGGAAAATAGGCACAACAAGGCAGAATGGTGGGGCCCCAGTATTCATCCTCAGCTTCCTCATCTGTACAGGGGCTAATTCTGTGAACCACAGCTATACAGACTTAAGAGCAAGATTTCTTAATTCAACAGATTTTCATATGTAGACATCAAAGGCTAATTAATTTTTCACAAAACAAGCGTTGTACATTAATGGCTGTCTGAAAAAGCAGCAGTCTTGGGGGGAAAAAGGCATGTTGAGTAATTCTTAGAAGGCTTTCATGTAAGTAAAGTTGACATTTTAATATATCATACGATGTTTGTACACAAGGGTATAGGTATCCTTGTGTTTTAGGCTTCTGCCCCTTAAAGCAGGTGTAGGGAAAACATTTCCCATCCAAGGGAATGCCATATTATCTTGGGTGTAATTTCAGGGCTGGGACAGCAAATGGGAATGTTGGGTGGGTATTATGAATGAATGAATGAATGAATGAATGAATGAAAAGAAAGAAAGAAAGAAAGAAAAAGAAAGAAAGGAAAGAAAGAAAGAAAGAAAGAAAGAGAAAGAAAGAAAGAAAGAAAAAGAAAATGTGAATGTTGGGTTAAAGGTAGGTGTGCCCACCCAAATTTCCCTGTCTTTAGCTTTCTGACCATCTTCTCTGTTTCCATCCCAGGGCAGCAGGCTGCAATAAACTGCTTTTGCCAGATATCTGAATTAACTGCTTATAGACAACTACTGAAATTAGGACAAGGATGACATGAAATTCAACTGTGGGCTGCATGAAGCTCTAGGCTTGTGTATTTTTAGGCAGAACACAAACAATTGTCCAGTCCCTTCTCTTCCCTACTGGAGAGTTTAAATTCTCATTTTTAATTTGGCCAGTTATAATTTAAAAGGATGTTGAAAATGTAAATACGGGGGGAATTAATTCTGAAATAAAATACTCAGAAATGATGTAAACTAGAAATAGGGTTACATGGAACCCAGATATTGACTGTAAGTGGTCACCTCCAGAGATAAAGAAGCTGGGCTTTGTGATAGCATAAAAAGGTTTCCCTTGACGTAAAGTCCAGTCGTGTCCGACTCTAGGGGGTGGTGCTCATCTCCGTTTCTAAGCCTTGGAGCCGGCGTTGTCCCTAAGGACCCGTCCGTGGTCATGTGGCCGGCATGACTCACGGAATGCCGTTACCTCTGTCTTAATTCCCGCAGCAAGTTTTTCCATTATTGAGAGATCAAAGGTACAGAATCACTTTAGTCAAACTCCTGATGTCTTTTCAGTCTTTCAGGATGTTCTCCCTGCTTCCAGTCTATCCTACAATCTTGGTATTTCTTAGTGGTCTCCTTTTCATGTACTATTCAGATCTGTCCTTATTTAGTTTTCTGAGGTCAAAGTCAGCTAGATGCTGCCACCTGCTTGTGGACTATGAACAGATTGTTTATTCACAACTGGGGAAAAATGATTTTATGGGAATGGGATCTGCATCAACAGGCCGCCTCCTTGGTTTGATGTTTGTTGAGATTTGCTAGAATGACAATGAATTGTGTTTTTGTATTTTCTTCAAAAAGTTGGGCCGAATATTGGAAGTAACCGCATGGCATCTACTCAGTGTAGTGACTGGGTACGAACAAGCAATGGAGGTCATTTTGCTTCATCAAACTTTCCTAACTTCTACCCACCCAACCAGGAATGTGTCTATATTTTAGAAGGTATGGACATATCTACATTTTTTTTAATGTCCCATCACTGGAAGTATGAATAATTCACATATAAACACATGTGGAATAACTAAGTACAGCAGGTCCCTGGTTTAAGAACATCCCAGTTTACAGTTGACTCCTGGTTAAGAACGGACTGCCATAAAGACTATTATATTAAAAATTCGAGTTAAGTATAATGTTTTGGGTTAAATACCCAATACTACTTTGCATATTATTATGTTTAAGATGTAGTGTATTTGGAAGTGTTTCTTAAGTGTTTTATATGCATAGAAAGGTAAAATATATACTATATACTAAGACAAACATTTGACTAACTGATACTAAATAACTGTTTCAACTTACATACAAATTCAACTTAAGGACAGACTCGGGAACGGAACTCGTTCTTAAACCGAGGACAAGTATTTAAGTATATTGGGACAAATTCTTTAACTTCGTGATTCCACCCAGCATCATGGTACCTAATTTATGGTACACATCTCTAATGCCTCTATAGAGTTCATCTCTATAGAATATTTAAGCTGCACTTGCTGATCTGAGTAGAAGTCAGTCCAACTAAACTCAAGGGAACCTGTATGTCAGCAAATACATTGTATGGAATTGCACTGCTGGAGATTTATGTTTACATTCAGATGTTGGTTGCAGTGGTGGGTTAATGATAGACCTGTTAATATATCTTTCTGGAAATTGCTTTCATTCACTGATGTTGGGAGTTACATTGATCTGGATTGTTCTTGCTTTGCTACAGCTGCCCCACGGCAAAGAATAGAGTTGACATTTGATGAACCGTTCTACATTGAGCCTTCATTTGAATGTCGATTTGATCACCTGGAGGTTCGAGATGGACCCTTCGGGTTCTCCCCACTCATTGATCGCTATTGTGGTCTAAAAAGCCCGACCCTGGTTAGGTCAACAGGGAGATTTATGTGGATAAAGTTTACTTCAGATGAAGAACTGGAAGGACGAGGATTTAAAGCAAAGTATTCATTTATACCAGGTAAAAATTGTTTTACTGTTCCATTTTTCTTACTTGGTGTTGTAGCGATTCTGCTAAAATAGCATTGGGTTTCTTGTTATACCTGCCAAAACATAATTTATCCTATTTATTTTGCTCACTGTTATTTTATACTTGTTTTGCTGAGAGCTGCATATAGTAGATTCTAGAGCAACATTTATCTGTTAATATTGTATTGCTCTTGATGTTGCAGAGGCAAGCATGATAATTAGGCTTCTCATATTATATGCAGGAACCTCAAACCATGATTCTGAACTTAACCAGGTTTATTCAGGAAACATATTAATTTTGAGTGGGAAAGATGCACCACTTAATTGTACACCACCATTTGTACCTCACCCTGTACAAATAAGATTAAAGTTTTATGAAGCACATGTCAGCGGCCTCATTGGCGAGTTCTTCCAAGGATAAGTGTTATTGGGGATAAGACACGTGTCATTTCTCAGTCCAGCATCCTAGTGTATTGCATTTTTCTGGCACCTAGATTATCTTCCTTTCTAATGAAACTTCAGAGAGAGAATAACATCCTTTTTTTTCCCCCTCCTCCTTCTCCATTACAGATCCTGATTTCACACACCGAGGAGGTATTTTAAATCCCATCCCAGGTATAGTATGACAGCACTAACCTCTTTTGCTCATTACGCTTTAAATCACTTTTATCTTTGATTTGACAACATATTGTGTCTCTCCTGCTCTAGACTGCCAATTTGAACTCTCTGGAGCTGATGGCATAGTGCGTTCCAGCCAGGTAGAACAAGGAGAGAGAACAAAACCTGGACAAGCAGTTGATTGCATATGGACAATTAAGGCTACTCCAAATGCCAAGGTGGGTCCACTTAAGAGTTGGAGTGTAATGGGCTCTTCCTCATTAGTAACTGAGAACAGCTGGTGGTTAGTAATAATTGCAAGTTGTGTCTCATTCACTGGAATTAATTATTGCATTGCTGGTTACAAAAAAACAACAATTCAGAATTCATTTCATAGGCTGCTTCCAGACCAAATTACAGTAGCAGTATTATTTTTTTGTGGCAATTCTTCAGCATTTAGGTCAGGGTTTCTCAACCAGGGTTCTGTAGAACCTTAGGCTTCTACCAGAGGTCACTAGGGATTCCCTGGGAGATCACGATTTATGAAAAATTTCAAATTCGGGCAGCTTCACATTAAAGAGGTAAGTTTCATTCTTTATTTTTAGTTTAAGGACACTGTTCATGCATAGATACAGGTCTACACGTGAAACAAACCTTATAATTTTGTAACTTCTGGACTATCTTTGAGCCTGAATGTGCAGGGGTTCCCCGAGGCCTGAACGATATTTCAGGGGTTCCTCCAAGGTCAAAAGGTTGAGAAAGGCTGATTTAGGTGCTTTAAAATATGGTGCTGTGATGATATTCTTTATTTTTAACTGTAGTCCAAGGTATAAACATCTGTTTGTGAAGAAATTGTTGATATATGTTCTATCTGATAAAACTGATAAAATAATGTATACCTCTGACAAGACAGAATTATATTAATTAGACATAATGACAACTTGCAGGCGGAGGAAATTTTTCTACATGCATGAATAAAAGTTTGCGTCCTTTTAGAAACTTACAAAATGTTGGTCTTAGCTTGTATTCTTTCTGCTCACAAAGTTCTTCTTTCTACTTTAACGAGTATTCCCTTTAATTTTGGAAGTTAGGGAAGAGAGAACATTTAGGACATTAAGGAATTCTACTTAACAAATAGAGAGTTACATAATGTGTCTTTGCTATTTCAATTATAGCACCTTGGCAATGCAGATTTAATTTCCAGAGGGAGGGAAATAAATTGCTTTGCAGTTTAATCAAGAAGAGAGAAAGATGCAAGGATTTGTTTCTGTTCTTCAAGGAAAGCTCCATTTTCTCTTCTAATGAAATGGATTTTTTTTCTTTGCCCTAGAAAAGTATAAAATCTATTTAAGTGGGGACTTGTATTAGACGATGTGATTATTATATCTTTATGCATGAGAGAATGCAGTGATTAGAAATGGCAAGTTCTATACCCAAACCCACCCACACACAAGCTGTGCATCTACTTCTTGTATCTGAATGAAATTCGTGATGCTTCTATGTTTATTTTTTTTCCTAATGAAAAGCAATGTTTTCCTCCTGGGCTTTTTTGCAGTTTAATTATTACTTCCCTTCTTTTAAACTGTTTTCTTTTAATATCAAATAGATTTACTTGAGATTTCTAGACTATCAAATGGAACATTCAAACGAATGCAAGAGAAACTTTGTGGCCGTGTATGATGGAAGCAGTTCCATTGAAAATTTGAAAGCAAAGTTTTGCAGCACGGTGGCTAATGACGTGATGCTACAAACAGGAACCGGGGTGATACGCATGTGGGCAGATGAAGGGAGCAGGCTAAGCAGGTTTCGAATGCTCTTCACCTCATTTGTAGATCGTAAGTATATACTGAAGCATGCTGTTGAAAAAGATGGCACAATTGTGTAAGACTTCCTGGAACTTTCCCCCAACCCACCCAGCCACCCCAGCTTCCTGGCATACATTTTTCTTGCAAACTGAACTGAGCTTGGAGATCTGAGGTGTAAGACTTTCCCCCTGAAAATTACACAGGACTGAGTTACAGCTTGTAATGCATTTATTCTGTCCCGCAGAGCTGCAGGAATCAAGAGATAGAGAATAATCTGCCAAAGTCAGGAGCCAGTAAAGCAGTCCGACAAAGATGCTAAAGCTAAGGACTGACTCAGACCAGTCCCTGGGTCCAAGGACAAGTAATGTTGCATGAGACTCTAAAGAGGTCAGGCTAGAACAGTGTTTCTCAACGTTGGCCGCTTGAAGATGTATGGACTTCAACTCCCAGAATCCCATCCTTGCTGGCTGGGGAATTCTGGGAGTTGAAGTCTACACATCTTCAAGAGGCCAATGTTGAGAAACACTGGGCTAGAAGAACAGTTGTGGTTAGACAAAAGCTGATCCATCCAAAATACAGTTCACAGTCAAACATTTCAAAGGCTGAGGTTCAAGAAAGGCTAAGATTAACATTGTCTCCAGTAATGATTTCAGCCTCTGAAAGTGCCTTATATCATTTCCAGCAGCTAGGCCCTCCCTGGTTCAGTTGGCCCTCCCTGGTTCAGCTAGGCCTCCCTGGTTCATCATGGATCTAACTCCCAAGGAGACTCTCTCCTTCAAAGGGCCCATCCCTGCAATATGGGACTTCTTAAACATTCAGTCTTCTTGGGAGGCAGCATCACCACTTGGGGCTCAGGGAAGATAAGAGGTTGGAGCAGAGCTATCTGACTATGCCCCAGGCACTGGTTCTGCTTCGGTCTCGGCTCCTAAACCTGAGATTTAAGTCACATCAGGAAGCCAGGATCCCAGACGTCTCTTCCTCTCCAAGAAAAAACACCAGGCAGACCTGATGCTCTTAATATTTCTATAAATAAAATGAAGAAGTAAAATAGCAGCGCATCTGCCATGCTACGTGGTTTCTTAGAAGAAAAGTTTTACATTCTGCATTTGGAAAGCTCTGTAGCTCTATTTTAGGGCAGACCTGTAGGCTGAATAATTTTCAGGGGACAGAAGGAAATTGGGTTTGCTTGTTCGTTTTTCTTTTATTTACCAGGCATTTTAGAAATGAATGTTTTCTCAAATGATTGACCATTTAATCTAAGCCTGCTTATGTGAGCCTTCTCTAATATACTAAGGCTTTGAAGTCATCATCATCCTTAATTAAAGCTCTATATATTAGACAGAGAACAGGAGCAGGAAACAAGAACTATAATTAAATCTGAAATGATATTCACATGTTTTCTGATAACTTGGTGACAGTCATCTTACTGCTGTGTTCACAATCCATAAAGACGATGCCTCATAATTAAAAACACAGATCATATAAAGCAAGTAACTTGGAACGAGATTGTTACAAAAGACCAATTTCTCACAAAGTGATTTACTGTATAATAATCCTGAAAAAACATGTGTCCTCTATTTTGCTGGGGAAAAAAATCTATCGATATATTACTTTTAATAAGGTGCAGGTATACGATATACAGTAATAGCCATTATCTGTAGAAATATTCTAAGTATATTATTATGTTACATGCAGAAAACTTACACCTAAAATCTAGATGAAACTTTGAAGTCATTTATGTACAAAAAGTATATTTTACAGAGCAGCTGAAATTTGGGTAATCCTTATTTTTTTTCCCCCCATTTCTCTTAGCTCCCTGTTTAGCTGGTACTTATTTTTGTCACAGCAACATGTGCATCAATAATTCTTTAGTTTGCAATGGCATTCAAAACTGTGCATACCCTTGGGATGAAAATCACTGCAAAGGTGAGTAGTGAGTAAACTTTGAAGGAGTAGTGACTAAGCCTCCTGTTTTCTCCTCAGCAGCCAAAAGACAATCCCCATCAGGTTTCCAAGCCCAAAACACTGAACTAAACCAAGTTTCTTTCTTTGAACCCAAGAGATTTGCCTGTCTAAATTTTACAAAGCAAAACACAAGTTAAATGAGTAGCAGAATTCAGCCATTCCTTTTTATTGTTTTGGGCGGCTGAAGCTTTTGCCAGCTTTATACCAATTGTTACTTGTTTCTTCACTTTGGAGCTGTGTTTTGAGATAGAAACCATATAAATGCACTTTCTGTGCTCCACTGTGTTGTTTTTGTTGCCTTATCTTGTTTTTTTTGTTTTGTTTTATAGCTTAACAAAAATAGATCCATCGCAGACCTACTGTTGTTGTTTATTTGTTTAGTCGCTTCCGACTCTTTGTGACTTCATGGACCAGCCCACGCCAGAGCTTCCTGTCAGTCGTCAACACCCCCAGCTCCCCCAGGGACGAGTCCGTCACCTCTAGAATATCATCCATCCATCTTGCCCTTGGTCGGCCCCTCTTCCTTTTGCCCTCCACTCTCCCTAGCATCAGCATCTTCTCCAGGGTGTCCTGTCTTCTCATGATGTGGCCAAAGTATTTCACTTTTGCCTTTAATATCATTCCCTCAAGTGAGCAGTCTGGCTTTATTTCCTGGAGGATGGACTGGTCTGATCTTCTTGAAGTCCAAGGCACTCAGAATTTTCCTCCAACACCACAGTTCCAAAGCATCTATCTTCCTTCTCTCAGCCTTCCTTATGGTCCAGCTCTCACAGCCATATGTTACTACGGGGAACACCATTGCTTTAACTATGCGGACCTTTGTTGTCAGTGTGATGTCTCTGCTCTTGACTATTTTATCGAGATTGGTCATTGCTCTTCTCCCAAGGATTAAGCGTCTTCTGATTTCCTGACTGCAGTCAGCATCTGCAGTAATCTTCGCACCTAGAAATACAAAGTCTTTCACTGCTTCTACATTTTCTCCCTCTATTTGCCAGTTATCAATCAAGCTGGTTGCCATAATCTTGGTTTTTTTGAGATTTAGCTGCAAGCCAGCTTTTGCACTTTCTTCTTTCACCTTCATCATAAGGCTCCTCAGTTCCTCTTCGCTTTCAGCCATCAAAGTGGTATCATCTGCATATCTGAGATTGTTAATGTTTCTTCCAGCGATTTTAACTCCAGCCTTGGATTCCTCAAGCCCAGCATGTCGCATGATGTGTTCTGCATACAAGTTGAATAGGTAGGGTGAGAGTATACAGCCCTGCCGTACTCCTTTCCCAATCTTAAACCAGTCCGTTGTTCCGTGGTCTGTTCTTACTGTTGCTACTTGGTTGTTATACAGATTCTTCAGGAGGCATACAAGATGACTTGGTATCCCCATACCACTAAGAGCTTGCCACAATTTGTTATGGTCCACACAGTCAAAGGCTTTAGAATAGTCAATAAAACAGAAATAGATGTTTTTCTGAAACTCCCTGGCTTTTTCCATTATCCAGCGGATATTGGCAATTTGGTCCCTAGTTCCTCTGCCTTTTCTAAACCCAGCTTGTACATCTGGCAATTCTCGCTCCATGAATTGCTGAAGTCTACCTTTCAGGATCTTGAGCATTACCTTACTGGCATGTGAAATGAGTGCCACTGTTCGATAGTTTGAACATTCTTTAGTGTTTCCCTTTTTTGGTATGGGGATATAAGTTGATTTTTTCCAGTCTGATGGCCATTCTTGTGTTTTCCAAATTTGCTGGCATATAGCATGCATTACCTTGACAGCATCATCTTGCAAGATTTTGAACAGTTCAGCTGGGATGCCGTCGTCTCCTGCTGCCTTGTTATTAGCAATGCTTCTTAAGGCCCATTCAACCTCACTCTTCAAGATGTCTGGCTCTAGCTCACTGACCACACTGTCAAAGCTATCCCCAATATTGTTATCCTTCCTATACAGGTCTTCTGTATATTCTTGCCACCTTTTCTTGATCTCTTCTTCTTCTGTTAGGTCCTTGCCATCTTTGTTTTTGATCATGCCCATTTTTGCTTGGAATTTACCTCCGATGTTTCTAATTTTCTGGAAGAGGTCTCTTGTCCTTCCTATTCTATTGTCTTCTTCCACTTCTGCGCATTGCTTGTTTAAAAATAATTCCTTATCTCTTCTGGCTAACCTCTGGAATTTTGCATTTAATTGGGCATATCTCCCCCTATCACTGTTGCCTTTTGCTTTCCTTCTTTCTTGGGCTACTTCTAGTGTCTCAGCAGACAGCCATTTTGCCTTCTTGGTTTTCTCTTTCTTTGGGATGTATTTTGTTGCCGCCTCCTGAACAATGTTGCGAACTTCTGTCCATAGTTCTTCCGGGACCCTATCTACTAAGTCCAGTCCCTTAAATCGATTCTTCACCTCCACTGCATATTCCTTAGGAATATTAGTGAGCTCATATCTAGCTGATCTGTGGGTCTTCCCTAATCTCTTTAGTCTGATCCTAAATTGTGCAGTAAGAAGTTCATGATCGGAACTACAGTCAGCTCCAGGTCTTGTTTTTACCGACTGTATAGATGTCTGCCACCTTTGGGTGCAAAGGATGTAGTCAATCTGATTTCAGTGTTGTCCATCTGGGGAAGTCCATGTATAAAGCCGTCTCTTAGGTTGTTGGAAGAGAGTGTTTGTTATGCAGAGTGAGTTGTCTTGGCACAATTCTATCAGCCTATGTCCTGCTTCATTTTGTTCTCCCAGGCCATGCTTACCTGTAATTCCAGGTGTCATTTGACTGCCCACCTTAGCATTCCAGTCTCCTGTGATGAAAATAACATCTCTTTTAGGCATGTTGTCCAGTAGGTGCTGCAGATCCTCATAGAACTGCTCTACTTCAGCTTCTTCAGCATCTGTGGTTGGGGCGTATATTTGGATCACTGTGATGTTAGATGGCTTGCCCTGAATTTGAATTGAGATCATTCTATCGTTTTTTGGATTGTATCCAAGCACTGCTTTAGCCACTTTACTATTAATTAGGAAGGCTACTCCATTTCTTCTGTGGTCCTCTTGTCCACAGTAGTAGATCTGGTGGTCATTTGATGTGAAGTGGCCCATTTCAGTTCACTGATGCCCAAAATGTCTATCTTTAATCTTGATATCTCACCAATAACCACATCCAATTTGCCCTGGCTCATAGATCTTACATTCCAGGTTCCAATGGTGTGTTGATCCTTAGAACATCGGATTCGCTGTTCACCACCAGCACCGTCGGCCGCTAGCCATCCTTTCGGCTTTGAGCTAGCTGTGTCATCACGTCTGGGGCTAGTTGAACTCATCCTCTGTTTCTCCCCAGTAGCATTTCGACCATCTTCCAACCTGGGGGTCTCATCTTCCATTGGTATACCGACATATCTCTGGTTGTACTGATCCATTTAGTTTTCAAGGCAAGAATACTGGGGTGGGTTGCCATTACCTTCCCCAGGGATCGCATTTAGTCTGACCTCTCTGTCATGACCTTCCCGTCTTGGGTGGCCCTTCACGGTTTAGCTCATGGCATCGTTGAGGTGCTCAAGCTCCAGCACCACGACAAGGTAATGATCCTTTGCTGAAAAGACCTACTGTAGATTATTTAAAATGAGCTATCACTGCTATCACCAGCATTGATCATTCCTAGCCAAAAGCTTACTCTTAGCATGACTATTCTGATGCATCTGTATATACAACCTACTCTTAGTTCAGACATCCTTTTTCTTAATGGAAGAAGGCAACTTCTCAGTTATTTTTGAAAAGGGAATGGTTCATCCATTTAGTCATGCCACTGGGTAAAGAAGTGTTTTTTTAAAATCATTCAGTTGTATCTGATTCTCAGAGACTGCCTGGACAAGTCCCTGCAGTTTTCTTGGCAAGGTTTTCCGGGAGTGGTTTGCCATTGCCTTCTTCCTAGGGCTGAGATAGAGTGACTGGCCCAAGGTTACCCAGCTGGCTTTGTGCCTAAGGTGGGACTAGAACTCCCGGTCTCCCGGTTTCTAGCCTGATGTTTTAACCACTACACCACACTGGCTCTCAAAGAATATTAATCACCCTTATTTTGAAAAAGAACAGTAAGAGTGAGAATTATTTCCCATGGTACATGGACTTTTGTTGAGTAATAAATGTTTATATTGTAGGATTTTTAAAAGATAAAATAAGTCTTCAGGTTGTTACTTCCATCTACATGTTTATATCATCACTTCAAAGGAAAGGTCAGACTAACAAAGTCATCTATTTATTATTCAAGTTCATCACATCTTCAAATTTAAAATAGCAATTGATTACAAGGAATAGCCAGTTTTACAAGTCTAATGCATGTCTGTGAGGGGCATACATTATTTGTGTCCCTTACAAAAGCCTTTCAACTGGGTTAGCATGACTCAATAAGCTACAATGTGTGGCGTTATTTCTCTCTTAAGTGTGTCACTGCCATTTATCACTAACCTTTCTTGGAAAATTACTGCAACAGACAATCAGTGCATCTATTTACATTTTGTAGCCCCAATTTGATTAATGTGCATGAAATTAAGGGCATGCCAATCATTGCTTAAAAATAAAAGGTATTCTAAACTTTTCAAGAAAACTTCCTCTGGCAAATAATATGCCATGTGGGTCTCTCTTCCAGTTTGAGACTCAGCTGAAATGTTGCCATTAGTGCCATCTAATTAGAGAATGTCTTTCTAAGCCAAGCTTTTCAATTTATCTAGTGGACTAATTAGCTTGTACCTCAAACACCTAGTTAAAGAGCTGTTAGACTGAGTTTGTATATATTTAGAAGTAGCATAGGCCGATTAGTTCTTGAGAATCTTTTCAAAGGAATGCATTTATTGAACTAAGTGGTGTTCATTGACATACTGATTGTTCAACTAGGTGTTCTGATCTAGTTGCTCTTGGATCAAATTTCTTGTACAAGCTGCAGTTGCTTGCAAAAAAAAAAAAAAGAGCAAACTGTGGTTGAATAGACTAGGCGTGGGAACTCTGGGGCCCTGATTTTGCTGAAGTACCACGTTCATTGGCCCCAAACAACAAGGACAGTAATGGTTGACTTGTTCTTCAGTAGCATTTCGAGGGCTATGGATTCTTCATTCTCAATCAAATGTGATTAGTCTTTGACCAGCAAAAGATAGAAATATCAGCCCAAAGATAGAAAATAAGAATTAAGAATAGTAGCTAAAAAGAAAGTATTCATGTCAACTTCTATACAGTACGACAAAAAGGAATGTTTGAAGCACAGCTATGTAGATGCAGTTGAGTTTAATCTCTATGCACCAACAGGGGGTTATTATCTAATAATACACTGTGGGATTCCTCACTCTGATAGAAATGGGAATGTGGCTTATTTAGCAATACGCCTCTGTGAGAAGCAATGCTGTTTTCCAGCTCCCAATTTTATTAGCAGAGCTCCTCTGGTTGAGAATGTCCCCTCATTACACAGACCGTTATATTTTTCTGCGAAAGATATAATATTTCAAATTTCCACATTTGAAGGCATGTATGTTGATAAGATGTACTATTAGGTGGACTTTCTGTTTAAAGACTGATGCTGAAAGAAGCTTAGGTTAACAATATACCTAATAGTTTAAACCTGAAACTGATTGCTACTAGTTCTTCCCTTTTCATTTGTCTGTCTGTTCCTTCGTTTGCTTTAGAAAAGAAGAAAACAGGATTATTTGAACAAATCACCAAAACTCATGGAACAGTCATTGGAATTACTTCAGGGATAGTCTTAGTTCTCCTCATCATTTCAATTCTGGTGCAGGTGAAGCAACCACGTAAAAAGGTGATGACTTGTAAAACCACTTTCAACAAAACAGGCTTCCAGGAGGTTTTTGATCCTCCTCATTATGAACTCTTCTCCCTGAGAGACAAAGAGATTTCTGCTGACCTGGCTGACCTCTCTGAGGAACTTGAAAATTACCAGAAAATGAGGCGCTCATCGACAGCTTCACGGTGCATTCACGACCATCACTGTGGCTCTCAAGCTGCAGCTGTAAAGCAAAGCAGGACCAACCTTGGTTCAATGGAACTTCCTTTCCACAATGATTTTGCACCACCGCAGCCAATGAAGACCTTTAATAGCACCTTCAAGAAAAGTAGTTACACATTCAAACAGGCTCATGAATGCCCAGAGCAGGTGATAGAAGACCGGGTGATGGAAGAGATTCCTTGTGAAATCTACGTGAGGGGTCGCGAAGATGCTGCTCAGGGTTCATTATCAATTGATTTTTAATCTCCTTTTAAATGTGAAACCAGTGTGTGTAAATAGATGTACTGTACATATATTAAAAAAAATGTCTGTGTACAAAAATGTACCATATGGAATTTGATGGAGACTTAAAAATTCATACTTTTTTAAAGCTTGTTCATTTTCTCCCCTGAAGGAAAGCTCTGCATAAATCTTTTCTCCTCCCCTTTGGAATTGCCCATCTGGTGGAAGAAATGACTGTAGCTTTTGCATGGGGCTCCATTTAGTTGACATTAAAACAAAACAAACTCCGTATCAGACACCTCAGTGATCTACTGTCTATATTGCTTCATTTCCTTTTCCTTCCTTCAGATCTACTGGTTTTCGTCCAGAAGCTGAATCCGTTTTTTTAAAAAGTGGGTACCATACCAAAGAGCTTAATACTTAACAATTTAGCTACAGTTTGACAAACCTGGTAGAGTTACTGTAGTAAGTGCCACTTCAGACTCAACTGAATTACCCTTTGGTTCATTTGATATAGCTGCCTTTTAAGTGTTGTCAAGGTAGCCCTATAAAACATCGTGTTTTTCATACCACTGCCTTTTTATTGTTTCTCTATAGCTCAGTCTTATGGTTTTCTATGCCAGCAAATGATTGGTATTTCAGCTGTCTTTGTGGGTAACACTGGGCCAGTGTTTTAAGGATATCATACCAGCACAGATATTCAGGATTACCCTAACTCTGTGATTAACCTAGTTCTGGGAAATGAGTTAGCTCTTTTTTTGGTGTGCTGTAACTTTTTATGACATTTGGTAAATCAAGGGTTTTACATTTGCCAGACAAAGACCTCTGAATCATTTAAGAATATTAGAATATCCCTGCTAGATCATGGCAGAGCCACCTTAGCTCATACCACCAAGCAGATACCTCTGCTTGGTGGTGTGAGCTAAGGAGATGGAGACGTAACCCTCTTCTGCCGTTATTCCCTATCATGTGGCCCCCAACGCATTTGCAACATTGAGTCTTCAAGACTAATGGCTCTTGATAGACCTGTCTGGCGTGAATCCATTCGACTTTCTTTTAGAGACATCCAAGTTCGTGACCATCATCATCCCTTCCAGGAATACATTCCACAGGTTAATCATATACTATGATGGTGGTTGTAAATTGTACAATCAGCTTTCTTAGATGAACTTGGTCCAGGTGTTTTAAGAGATGGAGAAAAACTTTTCCCTATTTAGTTTCTCCATGCTGTGCATTATTTTATAAGGGTTTGACCAAATCATGGAAGTCCTATGGATCAACAGCTATTAGCCTTGATGGCAGTGGGATTGCCTCTGAAGGCCATCTGCTGGGAGACTTGTGGGCTTCGTTGTGCAGTTGGTTGGCCACTGTGAGAATAGACTGCTGGACTAGATGGGCCAGGGGTCTGATCCAGCAGGGCCCTACTTATGTTCTGATACATTTTGACCATGTTTTACTCAGTCACCATTTTTTCCAAGGTAACAAGTCATAAACATTTTAGGCTTTTCTCACATTGCTTAAGCCATCAGATCATTTAAGTTGCATTCTTCTGCATCTCTTCCAGCTCTGTTACATCCTTTTTGAAATGAAGCAACCAGAATTGTACACAGCGTGTCAGAAGATGTACCATAGATTTACAATTTGGGCCATTTTATTTTTTTTAATGATTCTTGGCACAGAATTTGCCTTTTCCACAGCTACCATACAGAACTTCATTTTGCTCTTCTGTATGATCCTGAGATCTTTGTCTTGCTTAGTTTCAGACAAGCAAGACCCCATCAGTGTACATGTGAAATTAGGGAGTTTGGTCCCAATGTGAATCACTTTATACTTACACAGCATTAACACTCTGAATATGTTTCATTCTTCCAGCTGTAGTATTTTTCACAGGGTTTTCAAACTTCTTCAGGCCAAGGAACTCAATAGTTAAAATTAAAAAGAAATCCCAGAACCACCCAATCAAGAGGCAAACCTCCAGTGAAAGAAAACTGGCTTTGTTCAAATTATTATTATTGCCCTTAGTTTCTCAGAGCCCATCATATTTTTGTGGTACCCAGTTTGAAAATCCCTGCTTTACCTGTGCACTGAGAGTACAATGTGTTAAGAATAAATGGCAATTTTACTTTATAGTTATCTGGATGCTTCATTGTTCAGATCACCCTTTTCTTGGAACAGCCCATCAGGGATTAAAAAAACGCTTGCAGGCAATTTCAGTTATATTTCACTCGTTGCAAAACATTTTTTGACAGTTAATACCTGCAACAATATCAGCCCTTTTCCAAAAGGCTTACAACGTGATTTATGACTGTCCTTCAGCAGTCTTCAGGTTTTATCCAAAACAGACTTGTCAGGTATCTAAGAAGATTGACATCCCCGCTTTCCTCCAGGAACTTCAAGGCAGTGTAGATAGTACTCTCTTCCAGGTTTTTCCCACAACAGTCCTGTTGGGTAGAATGGGCAGAGAGCTAGAAACTAAGCCCAAATCCCTCAGAGGGCTCCATGGATGAGGATGTTCCCCCAGGTGTTCAAAGATTCAGTTGTTGAAGTTGGCAAGTTTGAGTGGAGGCCAAGCAGATGGACTTTGTAAAGTGATAATCCATTACAGGTAGTCCTCATTTAACAACCATTCATTTAGTGATGGTTTGGACTTAAATTGGTGTTGAAAAAACTGACAACCGGTCCTCACACTTATGACCGTTGCAGTGTTTCCCTGGTCACGTGACAATGATTTGGGCACATGGCAACTAGTTCACATTTATGACTGTTGCAGTGTTCCATGGTTACATGATCACCATTTTTGACCTTCCTGGCCATATCTGGCAAGCAAAAACAATGGGGAACCATGTGATTCACCTAACAACCATGTGGTTTGCTTAACGCCCACAGTGATTTGCTTAACAACTGCTGCAAAAAGGGTTGTAAAATCAGGTCAGATTCACTTAATGACTGCTTCACTTAGCAACCAAAATTCTGGTCTCAATTGTGGTAGTTAAGCAAGGAGTACCTGTACAGACTACATAATACCTGCTTACTAGTGCTTTATATTCAAAATCTGAGGCTTTCCTAAACCTTTTTTTCCCCCCACTTTGAAGGATTTTCTTTGGGGGTGGGAGACATTCATAGCCTCCCCAATTCTAGAATCATGCCCCCAGCTGCAAAAAGAGCTTTGGAGGTCCTCCCTTGCAGCAGTCTTACAAACTCCCATCTTGGGGCAAATATTTTTATCCTGCTTATCACTCCTTGAATCATTTTTTCCCACAAGGAAAACTGGCCATTTGTTCATTGGAAACATCCAAGCCTACGGTTCTGCAGAAATTATAATATAGGAAAGTATATACGTGCAGGGAGGGGAGGTCAAAAAAGTCATGGTGGCCACAACTATGCCACTGAATTTCCCCCACCCCTTTTTTTTTACTTGCATGTGCAAAAAGGAGCAAGGCTTCAAGTCCATGGCTGTGGCAGCCATGCATAATTTGTTTGCACCCTCATATGCACCCTCTACATATTTACTGCCTCTCCATTCTAATCCTGCTTATTCTACTTTATCCTTTACAGTCAGGAGGAAGTAAGAACTTCTGCAGAAAGACTGAACTTAAAAACTCTTATTGCTTCTGGTCTCCAACCGGAGTTTCTGCTATTTTGCTGAGGTCAACATTTGTCTGGCTAAGAAGACCGAAAGGAAGTCTCATTTCATATTTATAATATTTTCTCAATTCAAATCTAGTGGTGAAGGCTCCAGGCTAGAAACCAGGAGTCTGTGAGTTCTAGTCCCACCTTAGGCATGAAAGCCAGCTGGGTGACCTTGGGCCAGTCACTCCCTCTCAGCCCAAGAGCCAATCAGGTGTGGTAGGAGAGTTCTAGTCCCACCTTAGGCATGAAAACCGGCTGGGTGACCTTGGGCCAGTCACTCCCTCTCAGCCCAAGAGCCAATCAGGTGTGGTAGGAGAGTTCTAGTCCCACCTTAGGCATGAAAGACGGCTGGGTGACCTTGGGCCAGTCGCTCTCTCTCAGCCCAAGAGCCAATCAGGTGTGGTAGGAGAGTTCTAGTCCCACCTTAGGCATGAAAACCGGCTGGGTGACCTTGGGCCAGTCACTCCCTCTCAGCCCAAGAGCCAATCAGGTGTGGTAGGAGAGTTCTAGTCCCACCTTAGGCATGAAAGACGGCTGGGTGACCTTGGGCCAGTCGCTCTCTCTCAGCCCAAGAGCCAATCAGGTGTGGTAGGAGAGTTCTAGTCCCACCTTAGGCATGAAAGACGGCTGGGTGACCTTGGGCCAGTCACTCCCTCTCAGCCCAAGAGCCAATCAGGTGTGGTAGGAGAGTTCTAGTCCCACCTTAGGCATGAAAACCGGCTGGGTGACCTTGGGCCAGTCACTCCCTCTCAGCCCAAGAGCCAATCAGGTGTGGTAGGAGAGTTCTAGTCCCACCTTAGGCATGAAAACCGGCTGGGTGACCTTGGGCCAGTCACTCCCTCTCAGCCCAAGAGCCAATCAGGTGTGGTAGGAGAGTTCTAGTCCCACCTTAGGCATGAAAGCCGTCTGGGTGACCTTGGGCCAGTCCCTCTCTCTCAGCCCAACTCACCTCACAGGATTGTTGTTGTGGGGAAAATAAGAGGAGGAAGGAGTATTAGGTATGTTCACCACCTTGGGTTATTTATAAAAATAATACAGGCAGGATTGAAAAATCTAAAAAAAAATTGTACTGGTATGGCTCCCACCTTTTAAACAAACAATTTATAAATAGAATGCAACTTTGATGCACCTTAATTCTGTATGACCTATGTGGTGTTCCCATTCAAGTACCTGTGCAGCAAATGGATTATTAGTGTTCATAGGAACAGCTGTAAATCACCGTGTTGCCACTTGTGAAGCACACTTAGTTTCTTTACCATTTAGTCTCCCTAAAATTCCTGTTTCTTTAAGCTTCCTTTATACTGTATGTCTTTTCCGCTGAATGTGATCTTGCCACTCTGAGCCGATGGACAATGCCTTGTACTGAGAACTGAATATAAACAAAACGTACACCATGCGCGAAACTACTTGCAGATTATGCTGAACTTTGCAGAACAATGTTCTTTCAGTTCTCGGGTTTTAAAAGTTAAGAAAAAAGGAAAAAGCAAGCTCCTTCGTGGTTGGAAAAGAAATTCACCTTCTAAAACTTGTTTCATTCTACTGCAAATCATTTTCCATAACCGTTGAGCTTTACAACATGGCCACCAAATATGGAAAAATGATCCAACCTGGTCATTACATTTCCCACAGTTTTTAGGTAATTTTAGCAATCAGTCCTGTCCTACCTGTTTTCTCTAAGCATAATATTCAGTGTAAATTTAATATTTTTTTCCAGCTAAAATTCCCATTTTGCATATCAGTGATAGTGTCTAACTTCTGCATCCATTTAGTGACATTTTAATGTTTTACAATGTTTTTACTAGGCCTGTGCTACACAAGGAATAGGGGAATGTTGGATTGTTCCATTTGCCTTCTCAGCCACCCAGATCTGGCCATTAAAGGGATCTTCCAACAGTTTTCTAAAGATCTACTTTTGGGAAACTGCTGGAAACCTTGGAATAGTTTATTCCCAGATTAGTAACTTTTGCACACCCCTAGTTTTTACTGTGGCTTGTTAGCCACCTGGACCTATCAAGGGAGTGAGTGGCAGACACACCTTATGAATAAATAAACAAACACATTCTTTATTTAGTAGTGATTTAAAAACAATCTCATTAAATTGTTTGAATCAATGTCAGGTACAATAATGCATTTGTAGACTGATGTTTAGGAATGAAAACATTCGTTTGCGTTGTGATTACACAAAAACGTTGCATTACGTTCAATGGTACAACCACTCCTACTCCTAGGTTTGTGTGTGTGTGTGTGTTATTATAACCTTACTCTCTTAAATTTATTCACTTATCTTTTGAACTGATGAAACTTTTATTATCTAACTGCACACAAGACTTTTTTTTTAAATAATCATGTTGAGTTTGATCCAACAAGAAATCCAATACCACAAAGATGTGGCTCTACATGTAAATAATGAAGATATCAACATCTATTTTTAGCTTTTATTATTTCCTTGCTTTTACTTCTGATAACAGCCTTTGGAAACCTCTAAAGAGAATATAGTCAAGTTATGAAAAGGATTAGCAAGGTCCTGAAATTAAAGCTGGAAATGGACATATGGATTTTATTTTAATGCAGCTCACTGTTTAAATTTTTCCACATCACTAGCATAATTCCTTTGAAATAAACCTATCTACCCATTAGAAATGCTATGCATACATAATTGGTTGGAGAGTTAGAAAGCTATAAAACCAAAATATTTTGCAGATCTCATCTTTCATATGTTAACATGGGCCAACATATTTTGGGTGGTTTGGTAAATCGTGGAGCTGATTCAGAAACAACTACTGTACTTACAGTATCCCAATTCCTTGAGATGGAAACACCCTCTAACTTATTAACTAATTAACAAAATAGGCCCGTAGCAGAAAAGCATCCAAAGAAAAATCTGTACCGTGTTGTAGCGGCTGAGCATGTAAATTAATGTTTCTAATACCAAAGTTCTCTTTGACCATCTTATTCTTCTTGTTTAACTTTTAAAGATCAGATTCTGCAACACAGACTTTTAAGGATCTATTCACTGATTGTAATAGAAAAGTTTCATCTTGAGACGCATCCGATTCATTCATTTATATGAGCAAAAAGATATCATTGTAACTTCACTGACAGATCCAGTAACAAAAGGGGACAAACAATTCATCTTTCTTAATTAACAACAAGTCCCATTACTTTCACAGACACTAATCTGGAGAGCTTTGAAGATAATTGCCAAGTATTTTGTAGATGGGGTGATTATTACTTTAACTGAAATCTTTGTTTATTCTCACCAAAACATGATGAATGCGGTAACCAAACACCAAGTGATTCCATAGGAAAAGGCTATTTTATATATAATTCATGGTAGCTTCCACTGCCTGAAAAAACAGAACAGCATCTAGCGATTCCTTTTGTGGTTCACAAGCCTGGGAACTTTCTAGTGGAGTCATAAGAATTGCTTTGCCGTTTATTTGTGGCACTCTGGAAATTGTAGAAGCTCTGATGCTTATGCAAAAATGCTAGCAGGTATTTTTCTTACATGTAATTATTCTTGGATCTGGGCCATCCTCTCTCGATTGTCCATGAAAGGTAACTTGGTCACTGTTTCCAAGTTCACACAATAGGGAACCAAATGTAGCCAATCTCATTTTAGCCAATATGTTGTGCAGACTTGATCAGTTTATTGTTAAACTGTTTTACTAGTTCACTAACATACTTCAATAATGGAGCAATCATGTCAACTTGTTTAAAAAACTAAGTCATTTTTTCCCCAAAAGGATTGAAACAAGGCTTTAGCAATTGGCATAGCTCAACATGAAAGCAGATTCTTGCACAATGGATGTCATACTTTTGAGTTTAGACATTTCCTAATAGGGCAAAGAAGGTTGTAAATGTGTTGTTGTTGTTGTTACTGGATCCTGACATCAATATTTGATTTACCCTATAATAAACCATGGTTTATTTAACCATAGTTTGTCCAATAAGCCATAGTGCTCTGGTTTTCACATGCACTAAGAAATTGTTTAAACATATAATAAGACACAAAGGCAGAGTTCGCCCATGACACTAAGCCAAACCAAACAATCACACTGAGGTGTAGCAAACCTCCCTAATATGGCTTAACATTATATATCAGCCTAACCATTAAAGCATATTTTACAGTCTATGGTTTAAAAGCATGGTTTTAATGCAAAGGGTGAACCTTCCCAAAGTGGAATGGGTTCGATGAAGGTAAAAATTCTCTAAAATTATAGTAAGGGAAGTGGTGTACAATTACCTCTGGTATCGTAACATATCACCCATTCTTGGATACTGTGCATCTTTCATTAAAATAGCAAAGTATTTGTGGGCTGGGGATGTTCCTGATGCAATCTTTCTTGACCTCTGCCCAAGTTCAAGAATAATCAAAGTATGGACTGGCAAGAAGCATTCTGTTCAAGGTTACCCAACCAACTGTCCCCATCTCAGTAGGTCATCTTGAAAGGCAACAGATTGAAGACCAGGAACAGATTGATTACCAAGCTGGCCTTACTTTCAGGTTGGATGAACTGATTTCTTAGAGGAAATCCTCTCTGTGGGATTAAATTGCAAATGGCATCTTCTGTCAAAAATCTTAGCCCTCTGCACACTTTCGCAAACTTTGGCAAATTGCTGAAATGCTAAACTCCAAGACTTCTGTCTTGTTCTCTCCCTGGTGTCATCCAATCATTACTTTTACTGGTCTGTTGCCTTGATTGTTTCACTGAGCTTCGCATAAATCTTGCTTGAGAACCTCATATTAATATAGAGCCCATATGATTGGGCCTCTGCCAAGAAGTCACTCCCTATTGGGGCCCTGTGGACCAGAGACCTCAAATAAACAACAACCATGGGCAGACAGAGAGAGACGCGGAAGCAGAAGAAAAAGACACCACTACATGCTTGGGTAATAGGGCTAAGGTTAGGGTAATAGGACCCTCGGGTGGGCCAGTGGGGAAAGAGGCTCACTGAGTAAGGGGGAGACTTAAGAATATATCCCCAAAGTCTCCCCAACCTTGCACCAATGCTGCTTGGTTGCCTATTAACCAGGGCCCGACAGGTACTCATTTCCATCTCCTCTGTGGCTTTGACAATAACTTCATGGAGGGATTTAGATCAGCACCAGGGAGCAGTGTTGGATTCCGCATTCCTCAGAGGCGTTGCTCCGATGAGGACCGGAGCTGCATTAAAGCAAAGCAATGTCCAGGACATTTGGACCGCTGCCTGTGGCCCTCTTCTGCCAAGGCTAGTCTTGGCCCTCAAAGGAAAAGATGTTGTAAAGAAGATCTTTAAAGAGGGTGTTTTCTTGGGGCAGGAAAAGGGGGGGATGCATCCATTTAATAAGACAGGAACAGAGTAGGACATTAGTGTCTCAGTAACAAAGGAAGCACGTATGTATTATTTTCAAAAGAAAAGAAAGCAGTGGAGCAGGACTCTGAAATCACCAACCATCAACAAAGGGGTTGGACTGAAACAGTGAGGCTTTGATGAATAGGGACAATAATAATGCAACAAAGCAGAGCATTTCTAAGAGCACCAGCATTAGCGCACATCACCAGCACTGCCAGCTGGGAATTTCATCAGCTGAGAGGAGCCACAAAACATACATTAGGGAGAAACAGAGAAGAGCACCAGCTTTGAAATTTCCAGCCGGGAAGAAGAGGCATAATCTTCAAAAAGCTGCATTTCATTCTGTTGCCAGTAGATTCTTTTTAATCACCCTGTGCCAGCCCTACCTTTAGGGCAGAGTTTCTCAAACTGTGAAACGTACCCACCTTGGGGATGTGCAGACAGAGTCCAGGGGAGGTATGAAGAATCTTTGCTTCTTTATGACTTTATTTAAAATAAAGGGTCCTTGCATTGTTTTCATTGTTCAGTTGTGTTCATGCTGGTGTTTGGATTTTTAGGGGAGGTGTGTACATTAAGATGATGCTACAGGTAGTCCTCACTTAAATACCACAATTGGGACTGGCATTTTGGTCAGTAAGCGATACAGTTGTTAAGCGAATCCAACCTGATTTTACTACCATTTTGCAGCAGTCATTAAGTGAATTACTACAGTTGTTAAGTGAATCACATAGTCATTATGCGAACCACACAGTTCCCCCTTGATTTTGCTTGCCAGAAGCCAGCTGGGAAGGTCGAAAATGGCGATCATATGACTGGGGGATGCTGTAACAGTCATAAATGCAAGCTGGTTGCCAAGCACCTGAATCACAATCACGTGATCATGGGGATGCTGCGACAGTCATAAGTGTGAGGACCAGTTGTAAGTCGGGTTTTAGCACTGTCGTAAGTCTGAACCACAGCTAAATGAATGTTCATTAAGTGAGGACTGCCTGTAAAGGGAGCTGTGATGGCAAAAAGCTTAGGAACCCTCACTTTAGGGAGAGTAAATCAACTGCCTCAGGTTGCAGGTGTGAAGGGTCAGGAACTGTAGCACAAAATGCTGGAAGAATTTTGTGAAGAAGAACATTGTACACCGTGGGCCAATCCTCCACATTAAGCCAGGCAAGTGCACCAGATGTGGTGGGAGATGGTGGCCATTGTCAATGTAAGTGAAGATTTAACTGGTCAGTTTAGGTACCTGAAATGAGAAAGGACACCCTCTTCTCCATCGCAAAAACATCTTAAGTCAACCCTGTGGCCACCCTGCTGCCTGTTTACTAGGATGGAACTGAAAGTTAAGGAAGACGTTTACCAAAAGAAAGATGACAATGTCTTGAAAGGGGATTCATACGTTGTGTGTAGGTCCACCATTCATTCAGTGCAAACTACTGGATGAACTGCATGCCTTCAGCAAACCAGGATATGCTGTATAGCCTCAGATCCCAGGACCAAATATGGTCTCCAAAGCCTTGGAGGGTCCCTAGAAATCTCCCCAAACCAGTCTGTTCTAATTGCCTACCTCACAGGGTGGCTGTTGTGTAGAAAACAGGCTGCATTGAACTTCTGAAAAAGCGATGAGACATTAATCTGATAAATAAATAAGACCAACAAAGAATGATCAATATATTAAACAGGTAAGTCTCCTTTGACTTCATTCTGGTGTCTTAATGGTCAAATCCATGTTGTTTTCTTAAGAAGATGGAAATGGGATTCCATTGCCTTGTCAGTCTAGATTACAAATGGGCTTTCTGAAGATCTCCCCTCCAACAGCCACAGGAATCATATGTAATTAATTTGACATGATACTTAATGTGATTCTAATGAAACTAAAATGTAAAGTGAATTAAATCAACCTTCATTTTTGTTCTGATCATGCCTGCTTTAGAGTTTGCTACCCCTGGAATGCTATTCTGTTACCAAGCGGGCCCCCTCATTGCATTCCCCTGCCATCATTGAGACTGTACAGATATCCTGCAAGCTAAAAAGCAATATAAAAAGCAGCAGTTATCAGGAAAAGGGCCTTGGCAAGCAAACACAGACTTAATTATTGAAGCAAGACTAACACCTGGCCCGTGTCTCAAAAAGGAAAACAAAACTAAAACTTCCACCCTCCCTAATTCATCCCTGAACATCTTAGATCAATCACATCTTGAGAAAAGCTGACAAAATGCTTTCTTTGAAACTTCAAAAGGAAGGTATGTGCTTTGATGGACATCAAGCTGAACATTAGAACAATGGAAAACCAGTAGTCCCCCCTCCTCACCCAATTTAGCCAGAGAAGCACAGGATGGAAAGAAAGAAAACAGAAAGTTGAAAAAGATGCAGAAAAGAATGTTGATAGACTCTATAATTTGACAGAATGAAAAAAAAGGAGGGGGGAATAGAGAATTGTCTCTGGCCAGATGGGACTCTACATCAGGAGAGAGAGCTCATCAGTGGCGATGTTCACCCCACACACTCTTGTCCAGGTTTAACTTAGCTATGAGTAACTCAAATATCAACTGCGTAGTCGTCTGCAACATATTACACCATGAATCAACTACCCCACCAAACCAACATTTGTGGCTGGCTGGTGTGTGGGGTCATAAGCCATTTGGTCAAAGCCTTTCTTTTTTAATGGAGCTGCAGAACTAAAATCTCAGGACTTCATATGTTACATTAATGTATAACCTAATGTTGTTTGCATGGGTACTGTGCTATATGAACCCAGCTATTATGGTTTATTCAATAAATCCTGGTTAAAGAACCATTGTGCAAGGCTCCAATCAGTATGGGCGATCTGCTTTTGTTTAAAGTCTGCATATTTTAGGGATGATCTTTATGAATATTACTGAGCTATTCGGAAAATCAAAGTACATACTATTCCATATCAGCTCACCCCCTCTTTTTCTCCACTGCCATATGGTCACTCCCAGAAGCATCATCCTTCTGTGGACAAACGACAAAACATTGAAGTGTTATTTTTCTGGGCCATTGGAAACGTTTGATACAGCTGCTTTCCCAGTCAATTCAATTAAGAACATATAGTCTTAATTATATCATTGTGCTTACCCACAAAAGCAGTCTACCTAATAGTCTACCTTTGTGAGCCATAATATGATTGTGAGACATTAAGGAAATTAAACTTGCACTGAAAAAACAAACCAGTTCTTGAGTAATTGCAACCAGCTTGGTGGTGGTTGTTATAGAGAAATCACAGGGAAGCTGAACAGGCAGCGAAATTAAAGCAGAATTGGGGATCAGCTAGAGTTTTAACACAAAAGATGGGCACAGCAGAACCAGGGTGACCCCGTTGGGTGTACTGACCCAAGCATTTGGCATTCAGGATGTGGTTCTAGTTGGGCCAGACACAACGCTTTCATTCTCTACAACTACTGCAGCTACATTTTAGATGTGCTTATTTGGAAATAAACCCAACTCAGTACGATTAAGTCTTGCAGGAACAGGAACAGAACTGTGTCCTTATCCTCAACAACACACAGCTAGAGATCCAGTTCAAACAACATGCTAAGCTACAATGTAGATAGGCATTTTGGGGTGACATAGTTCCTTTATGCAAACCCAGTCACTGAGGCTTGTAGACCAGTCTGATGGCTTAGCATATGGTGGGAGTCTGATGAAGTATGGTTTATTCAAGATGTGAAAACCTAAAGCATGGTGACAGTACTGGATTCATAAATGACAGTACTGGATTCAGACACATTAAGCCAAAATCAAACAAACCTTATTATGGATTACTGCAGTGTTTTTCAAACTTGGCAACGTTAAGACGTGTGGACTTCAACTCCCAGAATTCCCCAGACAGCATGCTGTCTGGGGAATTCTGGGAGTTGAAGTCCACACGTCTTAACGTTGCCAAGTTTGAAAAACACTGCATTATTGCAAGGTGGGAACCCAGCTTCTATCTAATTCAGTGCATCTCAAACTTTATCGTACCACAGTTCCTTAAAATGCTAAATGTCTTTGCATGATTCCCACATGAGTAAAATGAATTATCACAGCAGTATTAATGTTGGGCAAGAAGTAAATACTATCACTTACTTTTAATAAGGAAATGTTAGCCTATGGATCACAGAGTTACCCCAACTAGCCATAGTGCCTTGCACAGGCAAAATGTGGAGCCAACCAGCATGGGATGTGATAGTGTTCCCACTTTGCCAGCACAAAATCCTGAAACACACACACACACACACACTGGATCCCAATCCAGTTTCACAAACCTTGGTCTAAATCAGTCTTTCTCAACCTCAGCAACTTGAAGATGTATGGACTTCCAACTCCACACTTCTTACAGTTGCTGAGGTTGAGAAACACTGTTCTAAATTGTTTGTGTGCACGCTTTTCACATGTGGAAATGTTGATCTCCAAATAAAAGGGAACATTGTGGGAAGTTTTGGTGCAGGATAAAGAAGTGGCATTTCGCCTTCCGCTTACAATTACTTGCAAGATACAACTCAGAGTCCAGTAAGGTTAAAGTGTCCTTCAAATCAGACCCAATGCCTAGCGACGTCAGGGATGTATTGCTGCCAATGGGATCGTGCTATAAAAGAAGCTGCAAGTAAATTAAGGTGGGTAGGTCAAACTGATGTGATAACAAGGATGAAAAGTGATTTCTTAGAAACCCCACCGTAACAATGTTTTATTCTTCTTCAGCTCTGATCTCCCCACTTTTGAGACAAAGCTAATCCTTTTATGAGGGATTAGCACCAGAAAGAGATTCGCCACGAACTGTTTCGATTAAACCTTTTGGGTCATGGATGATCTGACAAAGAAATCAACCCCAGCATTTCAAAGTGCTGACAATGATTTGGTGTCACAATAAGGCAGAATGGGAGTCTTTAAAAAAAAATTGCTATAAATGAATAGGATGGATAGAAAGTGAGAAATAGTGGTGGTGGGTGTTGTTATTAAATGTTGTTTTAGTGGAGATTTATCTTGCTACTCTTAGGTGATAGAGCCAGTTTGGTCTAGTGCTTAAGGCACCAAGCTAAAAACTGGGAGACCTTGAGTTCTAGTTCCGCCTTAGGCATGAAAGCCGGCTGGGTGACCTTGGGCCAGTCCCTCTCTCTCAGCCCAACCCACCTCCCAGGGTGGTTGTTGTGGGGAAAATAGGAGGAGGAAGCTGGTGGGATGTTGCCTTCTCCCTTGGGGGTGATACTTGAACCCTGCATTTCTGGAATTCAGCCCCAAGTTGGACTTGATGTCCTACTACAAGGCACACAGACTCTTTGGCTGGCTTCCTATGGTGCTAAATCATTGCCTACTTAGCTACAGCCCATTGGAGAAATCTCAATTAGCTAGATTTACGTGGCATGGCCATAAATCGTGGTCTATAAATCATAGTGTCTGAATTCACATGATGCAGACTAAGCTCAAATGGCAAAGGAACTTGGCTTACAAGAGCATTGCCCTAGCAGGTCACTATATTAGAAATTCCTTTGCAACCTTCTCTCTTCATTTGGATTCTACCATTTTTCTAAACTGTTTTTCAGTCCTGGTCAGAACCGCTTAAGCTGCAGCATTGCAGAGCTCTCTGTAATTAACTAACGAGACACACACACACACCCCATTGGAATGAAACGAAGGGAACCTTGCCGGCCTTCCTCTCTTTTGTTCGGTTTGTCCCCAGGGGATGACCGCTGCTTCAGTGAAACCTCTGCAAAATGTTTGCCATAATAATTGAGAAATCTAATCGAATTACCATTCAGTTGTACCCGAGCCTTGGCGATTCCATAAGCCAGCTCTCTCCATGATTTCCAATCTTGTACAGCTTCTTTCAGTTGCTTTATATTTTGGCCTGTGTCTGCTTTGATTACATCCAACCACCGCGTTCTTTGGCATCCTCGTCGTCTTTTGCCACTGACAGTTCCAAGCATAATGTCTTTCTCCAATGATGTTGATCACATGACATGACCGAAGTAACTAAGTCTAAGTTTTGTTCTTTTTCCTTCTAGCGACATGACCAGTTTTATGTCCTTCTACATGTCTTTATTTGATATTTTTGCAGTCCAAGGGATGTGCAAGAGCCTCCTCCAACACCGTAGTTCAAAAGAATCAATTTTCCTTCTATCCAACTTTTTCATCGTCCAACTTCTAATTGAGAAAACACTTTCTCAATTCACTTTTTTTAAAAGTCGGATATCCTTGCTAAACATGTATTTCCCAATCCAGATTTTTTTTTTCCTAAACCAGACAGGAGCTGCAAGCTGCTTCTGTAATCCACCAAGCTAGCTCTTGTAGCAGAAGCACCATAAGCCTCCTGGACACACTGTGATGTCTACGCCTTAAGCACCTGATTGAAGCCCTCTATTCACTAAGCTGCCGTTCTAACCTACAAACGGTAGGTGGGCGTCACAAACCAATGTAACGACCCAAGACTTTGCCCCTACTCTTCAAATGTGTCCCAAAGTCTCCCATTAGCAGCTTGCAAAGTAGCATTACGATCCCTGCTGCCAGAGGGATAGCCCCAAAGATATAACATGCAGGAAAAAGTATGCAGATGGAGGAGGAGAAAGTAGACTCAGCACCCATTCCTTAAATTACTGTTCACAGGGTGGCTAGGTGGGAGAAACAGTTCTGGGGCCTTGATGAATAGTGGGCATTAGAGAGAGTGTCCAAAGTATCTAGCTGTATAGAGAAAATGAGGATTTGTCTTTGTTCTCTTTCCTGTATCAATGATTGGCGAGTTTGATCAACTCATTGCCACCGACAAGGTAGATTTCAGGACCAAATTCTATAACCATAAAAATAACTTTATGAGCTTTCACTTAACCTTGAGTTCTTGAATAAGCCAGAATGGAGAGTTTTACACCTTAAGTAACTGGGTCCCTGATGCCCAAACCAACCCCCACTCCCCACATTCTACATCAGTGTTTCTCAACCTTGGCAGCTTGAAGATGTGTGGAGTCCAACTCCCAGAATTCCCCAGCCAGCTTGCTGGCTGGGGAATTCTGGGAGTTGGGCTCCACACATCTTCAAGCTGCCAAGGTTGAGAAATACTGATGTACATGTACCAAACCACTAACTTGCTTAAATGTGGGTTTAAACAGTGTGCTGTGGACAGTGCGGTTGGCCTGTCTTTACTTCCTTCAATGCTTCTTGGATAGGATGAGATAAAACCCACATTCCTGGCACTGCCCTTGTTTCTATCCGCTTTTGTAGCAAAAAACAAACGGGCAAATATTGGAGTTGCTTTTAAATAAAAAGGCAGAACGGAGTAAATGGGGAAGTCAGAATGAAAGGTAAAAGGAGGGAGCCCTTCTCTTTCTGCCAAAGTGCAAACTTTTAGTTATTTGCTGACCTTTTCCAGAGTAATATTCCACTGCCCTGAACTTCAGAGCTCAATTGCTTCAACATCCCGGGGTCTCTCACTCTTCCTGCTCCAGCTTGGTCTTGCATCTTGGCAAAAACAAGATTTCCTGCTCACCGCTGGTGAAAGTTAGGCCAACCTTCCAAGCCAGGATGCAGTTGGCTTGGTTTGATTCAGCAGATTGTATAAACCTGGGCATCTGTGCTTATGAAAAGCTCTGGTTAAAACTCCTGCCTTAGTGCAATGGGCAAACCAGTTCACATATCACATGCTCACGCTTTATTTCATGATGGTTTATGGAATTACCCATCACTGGCCAGATTCGCCCAACATATTAATCTACAGTATTCTATCTCAGGATTCACACCTGGGAAAGGCAGATGGTACAAAATAAAGGTATAAACTAAATTAAAGCATAGAAGCCATGTGTCAGTCATAAGTAATTAAAAATATATGTTCTACCTTTATTCAGATTACATTTACTGACTGAGTTGGCATATTACCCTAAATCGTAAGACAGATTTCTGTTTGTTGCTTAATGCAAATGTGTGTACCCAGCCAACTGTAACTTATTTAACAAACCAAGCTTAACAAAATGAGGTCTTAGTATATGTAAACCAGCAATAATATGACATGTGTGTTTGGGGCTAGTATGCTGTGTGAACCTAACCACTCTAGTTTGTAAACTGTTATGTAAAACTCAGGGTAGGTAAAGGTAAAGGTTTCCCTTGACATTAAGTCCAGTCATGTCCAACTCTAGGGGGCGGTGCTCATCTCCGTTTCAAGGCCGAAGAGCCGGCGTTTGTCTGAAGACACTTCCGTGGTCATGTGGCCGGCATGACTACACGGAACGCCGTTACCTGCCCGCCGAAGCGGTACCTATTAATCTACTCACATTTGCATGTTTTCGAACTGCTAGGTTGGCAGGGTAACTAACCCTATTTAATGAACCATAGTTAAGTAGACCATGCTTAGCAGTTGTATGAACTCATTGATTGAAAGACATCAAACCCTCAGAATATTTAATGGATATTTTGCTGTATTAATGCCAGTTGAAATAATGTTATTTTCTACCACTTCCAGCCCTCGGCTTCTATAAGCTGTTACACAACACTCCATGTTAGGTGCTTTTCTTTTCATGACGAAGTATTTCAATACTGCTTTGCTTTAAATTAAGAGCTTTACACAATCAGACCACTGCTCCATTTTGCTCAATAACATCTACATTCAGAGGCATCCACCCACTGTGGTCAAAAAAGTCAAGAGGGAGGCCACAATGTTGCAGTCAAAGCTCTGCCTGTTTTTGAGAGGCACCGCATTTGCCAACCTGATGTCCTCCAGATGTGTTGGATTATTAACAGCTGTAATTTGCCACCAGCAATGCCCTCAGCCACCCAGGCTGCGAATCATGGGCCATTTGGACGGTACCTTCTCATAGCAGAATTTTCAGACCAAGATTTTCCCGGGTCTTATCTGAAAATGCCAGGAATTACATCAAAATGGGTCCTTATGCCTGCAGAACGTGTTCTTTGCTTGACAGCGATGATAAAAGTGGCATGGAATCCCTGTAACGCTAGCAAGGGCATAATGATGCACCGATAGCTATGCAATCATTTTTCTCGTTCTGCACATCTGACTTCTCTCCTGCTCAATGGTCCTGCACTTCCTTTGTTTCACCTTGCCCAGCCACAGATGGCATTTAAAACATTTGACAAACAAAAGTGCCCCCTGGTGGCTGCATCAAGGGACAGACCCAGCATCCAAACCTGGCTGAATGAATGTTCTGAATGAATGTTCTGAATCAAGGTTTCTCAACCTTAGCCACTTTAAGATGGGTGGACTTCAACTCCCAGAATTCCCCAGCCAGCATTCTGGGAGTCGAAGTCTACCCATCTTAAAGTGGCTAAGGTTGAGAAACCCTGTTCTGAATGAATGTTCTAGGTATGGACAATACCTGAGGGTAGATTTCTTCCCAACTGATTAGCCTACCTCCTTGAAAAGCTACATGGCCACCAGCACATACATTTCAGTTCCATGCTGTCTGTCGGTCTTTAAAGCAGCTTTCCTGTTTTTGGAATTCCTAGCTGAAATGGCCTATGAGAAGCTTGCTTTATCTATCTATCTATCTATCTATCTATCTATCTATCTATCTATCTATCTATCTATCATTAAATTTGTATGCCACCCCACTCCCAATGACTCTGGGCGGCTCATGAGTAAAAACATTTTTAAAAAATACAATAAAAAACAAAAATTAAAGATACCAAGATGACAGAACCGGACTGGATTGAAACGGAAAAAAAGAATCCAAGGCAGCTTTGCTGACCCTTGCTAAGGGGTGGGAGAAGAGCAGGGTCTCTGAGCCTTTTTGAAACACCAGTAGGGTGGGGGCCACCCAGACCTCAGGCATTATATCCCACCTGATCTGGAAGCAGCAGGTCAGCGGCATGATTGGCACAACTCTAGCACAAGGGTGGCAACTTGAAACTCCTAAATCCTTTTTGGGTTGTTTCCCCTCTGGCCATAATTGCTGAAAGCTAATGGCTCAACATCCTATTCTTCAGAGTTGGAAAACAGGTGAAAACTATACAAGTAGTCCTTGCTTAATGACCATTCATGTAGTGATGGTTTGGACTTACGATGGTGCTGAAAAAACCGACTTACGGCTGGTCCTCACACATGATCATTGCAGCATCCCCTTGGTCACATGATCACAATTTGGGCACTTGGCAACCGGTCCGCATTTATTTATTTATTTATTTATTTATTTTTCAAATTTTATCACCGCCCATCTCCCCCCAAAAAGAGGGACACTTTATGACCGTCACAGCATCCCGTGGTCACGTGATCGTCATTTTCAACCTTCCTGGCTGCCTCCTGGCAAGCAAAATCAATGGGGAACCAAGTGATTCGCTTAACCACGTGGTTCACTTAACTCCCGTGGTGATTCTCTTAATGACTGCCGCAAAAAAGGTCGTAAAATCTGGTTGGATTTGCTTAATGACCACTTCGCTTAGCAACTGAAATTCTGGTCTCAATTGTGGTCATTAAGCAAGAACTACCTGTAATATAAATCTTTATAACAGAAAAATCCTCTAAGCTCTGAGCTACAATCAGGCAGAAAGTTTTCAGGCCGTCAAAGTACTCGGATAGCTATGCCGTAATGGCCTAATCTCCATTCCCTATTCAAACATTTTTATCTATCTATCTATCTATCTATCTATCTATTTATTTATTTATTTATTTAAAATATTTATATTGCTGCCCATCTTAAGCAACTCTGGCCGGCTCACAACAATTAAACCAATAAATAAAACAATCATAAAACAGTAAAAACAGTAAAACAGTTAAACAAAAACCCTGCACCTTAATCGTAAATATAGCTTAAATACAACTCATGTGTTTGTGATACAGCCTCACACCTTGGTTCCCCCACCCCAAGTATTAAGTGTACCCCCCAGCAACGGAAAAGCAACATTTGGTCAGGACCCTTCCTCTCCGGAAGTCAAGGAGATTAAAATCTACAGGTTAGCACATTTTAAATTTAAAAAAAAATGTTCTTCCTGAATTGTGTCCAACATAGCTACTGCAAGATGCCTTGTGATAGAGCCGTTCTCATTTCATGCATAAGGAAGATGGCTCCTTTGACCAGCATTTTTTGTCAATGCCTGTTCCTAAATGTCACCCTTTATCGGCAACCTTCTCAAAGCATCAACCCCCTTCATGGGTCTCTACCTTTTCTACCTGCCCACCGCTCAGGAATAAAGGGCAGGGGGGGCTGAGGACCAAGTGGTGTTAATATCTGAGGAGACAAATAGCCAATGTGACCTTTTAGAAAAAGTTTTATTGTATTTCCTCACCAGCCCAGTCAAAAAATGAACCTGTCTCTGCAGCAAAAAAACACGCCCTCTTCCCTAGAATCTGTGTCATTAAGAAACACAGAGGCGGCATTTTACCTTAGTCATAGGGCAGAGTACAGATGAAAAGTGACCTTCTTTCTAATTAAAGCATTTATGAATGTCTTGACACCTTTTTTCCAACTGCGGGATTAAAAAGTCCTGCTGCTGGATATTTGGATGCTGCTGCCATATACGTAGGTAGATAATACTATACTGTAATCTGACAGCGTGTTTCTACTCTGAAATGTAATAGCACGAAAGGTCATTTTGACTCTGCAGAAGAATTCAGTTTTAAAAGACCACGTTAGGGATAGATCATCACGGAGAAAATCCATCTATGTGGTTGCTAGGAGTCGAAAACGATTTGATGGCAAGTAATCAATCAATCAATCAATCAATCAATCACCCCATTTCAGTGGGACTTTGAGGCAGAATAGCCCTGTTGGAGAACTACAAAATACAGCATTGCTGATTTGCATCTTGATGTATGTGAAGCAAAACAATTCAGCATTTAAAGTCAAGGTGGGCTTCAGATAAAATATTGATCATAATTTAATGCACGGCAGTTCCAGGGTATTGGTGCAATATCCTGCAACTTTGAACTTCTAAGGGCTTACTGCTTCTCGTTTAATGGGCTTCAACTGCTGGCCCCCAGGATCAATAACTACAGTGCTACAAGAGAAGCCACCTTGGAATTAAATACCCTGGTGGTTCCCCACTGTTTGGGGTTGGTGGTGGGCCCATCTCAGATGATGCATATATGTTCTTGGTCCTCTCAAAACTCAGCAGATCACGAACCACTGACTTCCCAGGACACAAGATGGTAAAACTAAACCCAACATTATTATTGTTCCTTTTTAAAAATAGGGAGGATGTCTTCTTGCGTGGAACTCCTCCCAAACATGGAAGCAACAGCTAATCATTGCCTGAAGCAGTGTTTCTCAGCCTCAGCAACTTGAAGATGGGTGGACTTCAGCTCCTAGAATTCCTCAGCCAACGTGTGTGGACTTCAACTCCCAGAATTCCCCAGAAAGCGTGCATGCTGGCTGAGGAATTCTGGGAGTTGTCCACCCATCTTCAAGTTGCTGAGGTTGAGAAACACTGATCTGATGGAGAGATTTTGAGTGTATTTCTTTGCAAGGTCCTAAATCCAAAAATAGGCACCGTGCAATTCCCAGCCATATTCTGTTTGGTCACACGTTAAATCAGCCTCTATTCCAAAACTAGCCTCCAAACTGGATTATTAGAGAACAATTCAACCCTGACTCCAGCGCAGCCTCTGCCTTAACTGGAGAGAAGCCAAGCACATGACCTTTCCCCAAAGGCTGCTGGGAATTGCAGTTTATCGACAGGGACTGAAACTCCTTTGTTCGGCGCTGCCCAAGCACACCTCCACTTCCCCGGGAGCCCTGACGTCACGCCAGCCTCTAGAATCTCGCTCCGCTGTTATCCAGCCTCCAGGTTTTCTTCCCCCCCGAGAAGGTGGAAACGCTTCTTCGCTCTCCCCCGCCCCGCAAGCGAAGGGCGGGCCCTGCAGGGAGGCGGGGCCTGCAGGGAGGCGGGGCCTGCAGGGAGGCGGGGCCTGCGCGGGGCTCCTCCTTGCCGTGGGAGGCCGGGCGAGCGGGCGCGTGCGTGCGTGCGTCTCGGTGACGTCACGTGCGTGCGGCCTTCGCTCCGCTCTCCGCCGTCCCCCTCCTTCCTGCTTCCCCCTCAGAAGCTCTCGCGGCGCCGTCGCGCTCCCGGCGTTTCGCGGCCTTTCCCTTTCCCGCAGGCAGCGGCGGCGGTGCGGCCTTCCCCGGCGCGGACATGGCGAACGTGGCCGACACCAAGCTCTACGACATCCTCGGGGTGCCGCCAGGGGTCTCCGACAACGAGCTGAAGAAGGTCCGAGGCGGGCGGGCGGCCGGGCGGGCGGCCGGGCAAGCCAGCCGGGCGGGCAGGGGAAGCAGGCCCAGCCTGAGGGAGGGAGCGAGCGGCAGGGGGTTCCTGACCGCCGCTGCCTTCCCGGGGGGTCACTGGAGGCTTCGCCCGAGAGGAGGCGGCCGGGGAAGAGGCCGGGCGCCGGGCCTCGCCAGTGTGGGGGTGAGCGGAGGCCATCCGGGCCGGCCGGGGTTCGCCTTCCCGGGGGGAGGGGGCAGGCCCGCGGAAGAGAAGCTCGACGCCTCCAGGCCGGGCTGGCTGGGGAGGATGGGAGGTATGATGTGGGGCACCTGATAGGAAAAGATTGGGGAGGTCACTGGGGGGGGGAGGGGAGGGTGAAAGGAGGAAGGAGAGCTGCAATGGGGGGGCATAGGGGGCCAGGTAGAGAGGGGCAGCCGGGGGGTGTTGTATTTTGAGGATGGGAGTTGTAAGCTGTCAGGTAGAGAAGGATAGTGGGGGGTGTATGGATGAGGGATGGGGTGCTGGGGAGGATGGGAGCTGTAGTGTAAGCTGTCAGGTAGGGAAGGACGGTGGGAAGTATTATAAGGATGGTGTTTGGGTGCTGGCGAAAATGGGAGTTGTAGTGTAGGGTGACAAGAAAGGGAGTTTGCTGTGCAAGTTCATGGGGGAGGGAAAGGAGGGGAGCAGTGGCCTGATGAGCAGCACCCACTTTTGCCTCTTCCTCTCCCTCCCTAGGTTGGGGGGGTCACATATCACCTTCAGTCACATTTTTTCTCCACTTTGGTAAATATTTATTTAAGTAATTTTTGTAGCTACCCATCTTGCTGGGTTCTAACATCAAGCTGAGCCATGGTTTCCAGGCTGTAATGTCTGGATTTGTGATAACACATTAATCCCTAACTAAGCAACTCCATGGCTTTCTTTTGCCTTTTGTGTTTTTTGTACCAAGTGTTCATCTTCCTGTGTTTAGCCCTCACTCCAAGTATTCTTGAACTGCAGCTCCCAACATTCCCAACCAGAGCTATAATCAAGCATCTCTGTTTTGTCCCTTTGGGGAAGGCAGAGCAACATACACATATATACGTAACACCAGTTTAAATACCTGGTGCCCTACTCTGGAGTGGGAAGAATAGGGAAACATTGGGATTTTGCTTTCTGCTTGGCTTCCTCATTCCTTCCTAAGAATAGACATTCTGTACAATTGCCTTAAACAGTTATGGTGGGAAAAGGAAACCAGAATATATCTTTCTTCTTTTATTCTGTCCACTGTCTTGTTCTTTTGAGAGCTATTTTAGGGTGGCAAGAGACAACATGTCTTCCTTCTCTCCTAATTTTATAGGGTAATCTTATGATTGCTTTGATGACCCAGAAATTACTTTCTTTCGCTTCTCTCATCGCCAGTATCTTTTAGGAATCTTCCAGAAATTGTTTTCATCTTCTGATCACCTTCCCACTTCTTAGAGCAAGGAGGAGAAGAATGGGTTACCACTATATTTTTTTTTCCTTTTTTCTTTTCCTGGAAGTAAATTTGGTTGCTTAAATCTGATGTCAGCTTGGTTGTTTCTGTCTCCAGAATCGCCATCAGGCAGAGTTGTATGAACAGTCCTCTTGAACTTCTCAAGTGTTGCCAAAAGTAATTTCTAGTGATAGATAGGGAAATTATTAAATACAGTATTGTTTAATTCATAATTATTTTTCATTAAATCAAATCTAGTTTATTTTGCCCTGACCCTGCCCACTTTAGCGATTGCATCAGACTCTAACCTTGTCCTCAGTAGCTGACCCTTTCACTATCTGTGTATCCTTGTTTTTTGTAACAAGTCAACTCTGCACCCCTCTCACCCACTCCAAGGGAATGCCATCCCACAATAGAGTTTTCAACTGGTTAATCACCATGTCCTGCCTCTTTATGATGGGAGGGTGCTGCTGCTGGGAAAGAGATCCTAGACTTTGGGGAGTATTGTACCTTAATTGGTTTGGGCTGGATGTTTGTTATTGAGGAAGCAGGTGCATGGGAGGAATCACACAAGTGATAGGTCCTGAGGTCAACAGGAAAATAAGATCCCTATTGTGGACTGGGGTGGAAAAAAACCTTATTTTCTGTAGTATTTTGCCCCTGCCTATGAGCAAACAAATAGAGTTTGATATTCTATGATGTCTTGCCCCCTTTAAAACCAATTCTTAGGTGGAGGGTAAAATTAATTGTTCTTTGGCACTGGTTTTGAATACATCTGTTTGATCCTAATATGCCTATTGACAGAATACATGAATTAAAGATTTCATAAATGTGGAATTGAAGATGCATTCTTAAAAAAACTACACATGTGAATGAATTTATTTTAATATAGTTGATGTTAGGGGAGCAAGTTGAATACCTGGCCATTTAATCCTTTCCCAAGTTCATTGAAAGTGGTTAAATCTGGCATGGATATTCCCTCTGGTGTTTGCCAAAATGGAACTCTCTAGATTATATTATCAGTTATGGAGGGTTCCATTCCTAACTTCTAAAATGGTTGCTAACTAACAACTCTTGGGTTGTATCTCAATCTAACGTGCATTGCGCTAGTGTTATTCCCATCCTTTTGCTGCTTGTCTTTTTAGAAGAAAAGTTCAGCAAAGGTGAAGTAGAACACAAAGCTGCTTCACTTTTAATAGAAAAGGGAATGTTGGCATGACAATCTTCCATATACTTTGAAAAGAGGAGTGGTCTGTTCAGGATTTGTAACATGCTGAATGGATTTGGCTTCATTTCTGATAATGCTTGCAGTCCTTAAGAATAATTACCTCACATAAAACAGTAATTGGGATGCCATTTAAAATACTCCAAGGTCTTGGTCATGTTACAACAGCTGTAGCTTTTGTCTGAAGGCTGATTATTGGCACACTTTGTTAGTGAGGCTTCACCTAGGCATATATAATGGTTTGAACTGCTGATCTTAGGAAAACCTTGTTATTTCAGTGAACTGATTTAGCTAATCTTTGATGTAAATGATAGCTAGACAAAGCCCATGAATGATTATTTAGGAGTGAAACTAATTGACCATGTTTAGACATACTTATTGAATAAGTCATACTTCTTATACTTACCCTTAACACTAAGCCATAAACCAGGGTTGCATACCTTGAGATCCCCAGCTCTCTCTGCAGCCTTTGAGAAAGCCCCAGAAGCCTTCCCAAAGATGCTGCCAGATTGTAATTGTTAAGGTGATAGAATGAGAACATAAATGTTGTTTTAATTAAAATTGGCTGACATTAAATTAATGTCAATATTAATTATTTACTAATTTGGGAATGTTAATAAGGGTGAATTTTGTGGTAAATGGAAAAATGTATTCTAGGTTTGTAAGAAGGATTGCATCTTTGGAAGAGATTGAAAAATTCAAACACTTTTAAAAATAGTTGTGCAATTTTTCAAAAGGCTTAATCAATGTTAAAATTTTAGTTTGTACAGTTTTGTGAATAACGGTATTTAACTTAAATAGTATAGTGTGGTATCAGATATATCTATTTGAAATAGTTATACTTTTCTGCCTGAGGAAGGTGTATCTGAAATATCTTACACACTTAATGTCTTTAATGCTTTTACATCTCAAATTGATTTTGAGGCCATTCCTCTTTCTCCTGTGACACTATCAGAACCAGGTGTTTCAGGTGTCTGATAGAACAACCTAACAACCTGTCTGTATTTGGACAATACTCTTAGCTGGCTACAAACCTTGATTCCTGTTTCTGATTGATCTTCTGTATTCTTTTCGGTGGGACTTATACACAAGCCTTGTCCAGGGATGGAAAATGATTGGCCCTGCAGATACTGCTGAACATTCCTCATCAGGCCTAATCAGTGTGATTAATGATGAGGGATTGTAATAGCTACTGTTCTACAGTGTCTGGAAGACCACCACATATACTGTTTTGCATGGGAGTTAGATGTTTTACGTAGTAATATAAACTCAACTGCAAAAGTTGCATGGCTCTCTGCTAACTTCTTGCATTGGCTTCTTTTTGGTGTTTAGGCATACCGTAAGCTTGCCAAAGAATACCACCCGGATAAGAATCCAAATGCAGGTGACAAGGTATGATTTTTTTTCCTTGCAACTTGCTGCTAAAACAAATTTTGCACCTTAAACTGAGCTAGACACAACTGTGAATAAAATAGCATATGAATGTGTAGCCTATGGGTTGAGGAATTGACAAGAGAATCATCTGAAAATAAATGAACATTTACAATATACATTTGAAATATTTTTAAATAAATCATATGCTTTATTTGTAATAACATCTCTTATAAATTTGTTCAAGATGTCAGATGATCGTCTGCACTGTGAAATAAAAAGTGTTCAGTTTGATTTGAAGAGATGGCCTGGTTCAAATCTAGTGCAGTCCTAAAGCTCAGCAGGCCAAGTACTAGGAACTGCTTTCTCTGGGCTTTTATAAGCATAAAATAAGATGATTCCTGTATTCCTTGTAAGCTCCTTGGAGAACAGTGGCATACAGTTGTAATAACAGAAGCTGTTTTCATCTCCACCTTGTGCCAGAATGTTGGGAGACTGAGTAGCTTGCCCCTCACAGTTGTGAATCAAGGGAGGTGCTTGCAAATGGCAAATACTTAGATCAGGGTTTCCCAACCAGGGTTCCGTGGAACCCTAGGGTTCTGCCAGAAGTCACTAGGGGTTCCCTGGGAGATCACAATTTATTAAAAAAATTATTTCAAATTCAGGCAACTTCACATTGAAGAGGTTAGTTTCATTCTATATTTTTAGTTTAAGAACACTGTTCATGCATACAGACAGGCCTACACATGAAACGAATATAATAATTTTGTGACTTCTGGCCTACATTTGAGCCTGAATGTGCATGGGTTTCCCAAGGGCTGAAAAATATTTCAAAGGTTCCTCGAGGGTCAAAAGGTTGAGAAAGGCTGACTTAGATGCTTGAAAGCTAAGTACATTAAAAGAGTGGACCATCAGGTTAAACAGGATAAGCAGAGGAGAGGCTTATTAATGTAGATAATGCAAAATGTTAGATGCACAAATGAAATGACTTGTCTTGTTTTTGGAATTGGCATGCATTCACCTATAAAGCAGGAACCATTCCAATATTATGTATGGATGGTAACCTCTTTCCTTCTGTGCTTGTAATACTGGGAACTGAAAACAATAGTGTTTAATTGCTTTTCTCTTTATTTAGTTCAAAGAAATAAGCTTTGCCTACGAAGTTCTCTCAAATCCCGAGAAACGTGAATTATATGATCGATATGGAGAACAAGGCCTCCGGGAAGGTAGTGGTGGAAGTGGAGGAATGGACGATATATTCTCCCACATATTTGGTGGGGGGCTTTTTGGCTTCATGGGTAATCAGAGTAGAAGTCGCAATGGAAGAAGACGAGGTGAAGATATGATGCACCCACTTAAGTAAGTACCAAGCCAGTGTCCTTTTGTTGAAAAGTTGTTTAATTCACAATAGCCCTATTTGCTTAAGCATTTTTTTAAAAGCAGGAGCACTTGTGTTCTACTTGACTTTGTTCATTACTAAAATATCCATGCTGATTTCAGTTCTGGTGGCAGAGGTTGAAATCTGTGCTTCAGAATCTACAGAAGATCTGCTCATTTCCTGACTTAGCACAAATAAATGTAATTATTTGATGTCTTCCTGTGTGAATGTAGGTGTATTGGTGCAAGGGGATCACAGTAGGACTTAAAGTAGCCTGTTACGGTATGGATTATGCCAATACTTGGAAAATGAACCCTGTCTGCTCCGCAATGTCCTACCAAGCCATCTCTGGCTCACTGGATTTTTTAATCGAGTTAGGACTTTTATTCCCACTTGAAGAATTCAGCCTTGGATTAGGTGGTGGAAAAATAGCTGCTGGAAAATGGATGCATAGCTTTTACAGTGTTTATTTAGAATAACCTAATAGAGGGACTAAGCTTAAACAGTAATATAAAAGTTAAAATGAACATTATGGTTATATAAATTAGACTAAAACACCCTAACAAGTTTTAAAATTTAAGAAAGCCTGTGCAAATAGAAGTTTCACACTGTGCCAGAAGACTTTAGCCCCTATACCAGGCAAAGCATCCCAGGGTTAGGTTGCCACCTGCCACAAATCCCTTATTATGGGTTTCTGCCTCTTTCATCTCTGTGGGGTGGGGGATTGGAAGGAAGTCTCTGTCAGTCCGTTGTAGGCCAAATCAGAAACAGAAATCACAAAGATTCCAGAAATGCCTATTGTCATAGGGCATAACAACAGAATCTTGAAAGCCTGGCAGAGTTTCCTTCTGCTCCCTCTTATACCATACAGAATCAAGAGGGGGTTATTTTGAGTCTCTTTTTTTAATACTAATTTTATTAAAGTTTTATAATTACAACAGTAAAAACTAATAAAACCAAAAAAAGATAAAAGAATAAAGAGTAGAAGGTACAGAAAAGAGGAAATAATATAGAAATAGAAAAGAAAAAAATAATATAGTAAAGCAAAAGACTTTCATCACAAGTATAAACAATTTTAATAACTTATCACCTCTTAAAATACAGCAGATGATCTCTTCTTCCCATTTCCCATCTCTTATCTATAAACATCCATAAAACATCATTTCAGTCCTGGTATTAGCAAAAGTCCATTAAGGGTTACCAGAGATAACATATCTATTTTAACTTTGATCACATCATCTTCCTTCCTTTTACTTCTAACAATCTTAAATCCATTCAAATAATGTCATAGAACTGGATATCTTTTCATTTTTTCTTTGTCCCTTCTCACAAGATTCTTCAAAACTTTAACCTCTTTTGTAAATCTAATATAGGAAAATTGTCGAGGTCACTCTCTTGGTTTATTGTTTGTATATCCCTTTTAATTATTAAAACATCTGGTTTCTGTGTCCAGTTGAACATCTTTTTCCATCTCATTCTTGTAGCCTGTCATTTGTAAATCCACTTTCAACTCAGTCTCAATCTTGTCAGGTGAAATTTGTTCCTCTTTCATAACATCATTTAGGCACAGTCTCTCCATAGAGGCGGATGTCTCTGTTGACACTATTAAAATTAACTTCTTGGTCCATTGTTCAAAAATATCCTTCAATATGTCCAATGTTAGAATATTTTGCTTCATTCTGTAATTGTAAGTCAAGTGTTCTTCTCCTTTAATTGTAATCTTTAGTTCCCTCTAGAACTAATTTTTTAAAATCTTGTCTTTTTTTTTAAATTCAAAGCAAAAGCATTTTCCCATGGGGAGGACTCTTTATAATTAATTCCAAAATCTTATTTTAAATTTATGTGGACCCTTAGCCCATTTGTAACTTTCTAAAATCTAAGTTTTAATCACCCTTTTTCTGTTTATTCCAAAATAATTTTTTTAAAGTCTTTAAACTTGTAGTTAAAACTTCTTTCACTAAGAATTGAAGGAAACTCACCTAGTGCTGTAAAACATGTCAATCCAAAAGTTCCTAATAGCTGAAAGGCAGTTAACAAGTAATTTCTGAAAGTGATTAGAAAAGGAAGTAGGCAAACTTAGTGTCCTTTTAAAGGCACTGACCATGGGTTTAGCAAGATGGCCAGTCCCTCATCTCTCAGAGCTCTAAACCCACCAGAGACTGCTAACTTATGGTTTCCTCATGAGGAGCAACTGTCTGGAGCACTTGTGGGCAATCTCAAGTCCTCTTTTTGTCCGGAGAAGAATTATGAAAGAGCCGGTCTACTTGCCAACTCTTCATTCTGCCAAAGTTGTTGGCTTTGCTTTTCAGAGCTGTCTTCAATCCGCCATTCTTCCTCCAGAAGTCCTGCCATTTTGAGTCCCTTTCTCATGCTCCTTCCTTTTCCATGGCTGAGATGTCATTTACTTTCTCTTTTATTTGTTAATGGTCCTTGCATACCTGCACCTACTATCTCTGTTTTCTTTACTGTCTCTGAAGAGGGTCTTAGAAAATGGAAAGTTAATGTAGGAAAAAATAATCCTGGTCCAAATGGTTTACACTTTAAAAGTACCTTGAACATAATGTGGAAACTGAGTGGAAGCCAATAAGGGCAGGAGAGGTTTCCTTCTATACTACATTATTATTATTATTAATAAAGGTTCTGATCACAGCTGTTGATCCATGCCATAAAGTGGGCTAAATCTTCCTATCTGAAATTATTATACTTCAGGTAATAATGGCTAAGCATTAATTTCTGACTAATTATTTTATACAATATCAAAACTGCAAGGTACTTGGAGGAAGTAATAACGTTATAGTGAAGGACATTTCAGTGTTGTTAGGGCTTGATCCTTGAGGACTGAGGCGGCTTTATTTTGGACTCGAGAATATAAAACTTTAAAATACTTTGTGGGAACTCTTATTTGGTTATCCATTTGCTTGGCACTTCTAGGCAAGTGATGCAAAAATAAGACCATACCACTGAATCATCGGAGATTTGAATATTAAAGCCTCCCCCACACTTAAGGTAATTAGATACATTTACTGAGGGAGGGAAGCTGCATTTCTTAACAGCCCAATGAGCAGATCATAATAGACGGGAGGCTATCATGCTACCAGGTAGTGCATTAAAAATATGTTGTTCAGCATCTCTTTATAAAAACAGCAAAATGTTTGAAATTGATCAAGGCAAAGAAAAGCATTCACTGTATAGGACCAAGTAGGCAATCGTTGAGGTGGGAGCACATTTGAAATATTAGGAGTATGTGATAGGTGCACTCAAAGTGGCTGCTATAGAAAACTGCCTATTTGCAAATGAGCTCCAGGGTGGCCAGTCATGAAAACCTTCATCTACTAGAAGGTACTGTCCCAACTGGGATGTTGTCTGGCATCCCAGAGGGACTTTTGTGGGGCTCAAAGATACTTCTACTAAATACGTTAGTTCTTCGATATCTGGCATGTCTGCTTCCTATTTAATTTTTAATAAGCAACCTATTAAGTCAAGTGGAGCAGGTAATCTGAAAAATGTTGGGTGTGGATTGTGTCCAGGAGTCTCACATTCCCAGTCCTGGATATGTAAACATGGAAAATTCATCTAAACCATAGAAAATAATTAAGGCTTGGTAGGGTCTCCTTTGTGGAAGGAGAAAGAGTTCTGCTTTCTGACAGCATGGAAGTAGCAGGAAAAAGATGGCAAACAGTTTGTATGAAAGTGAGAGTCAGATCATTAATTCTGCCTGAGGAAACAGTGATGGTGGATAGCCTCAACCTTCTCCATGATGGTATCTAATTTGTAGTTACATTCTTCAGGGAAGCCAATAATCTCTGTAAGCTTTCCAGCACCAAAGTTTTTATGGCTGGCTAGGGAATTCTGGGAGTTGAAGTCCACACATCTTAAAATGGCCAAGGTTGAGAAAAACTGCTGTAACCTTATAATAAAAGTAGTATTAGTGTTCCTGGTGTTGGTTTCCTGGTCTGGACTGCCTTGAAGGGTTGATATTTTTTGTGTTGAAAGTGGTGCAAAAGAAAAACAAGCTGTGCCACAGAAGTAAATGTAAAATCAACACAGCACAATAATCCTGGTTGTGCTGCTTGAGGATGGAAGCAGCAGAGAATCAGAGAGGGAGAAGAGCGAAATTAAATGGCTAGTACAATATTGTTTTGGACCGAACACCTGAAAAGGAACCCATCTCTGAATGCATTGCTACATTGGCTTTTCTTCAGTCTCCCCTCTACTGCTGTAATATATTCGAAATATGCTTATCTTAAATTTTGAACGCAGCGGTGGTCAAACATAGGTAGAATGGCAGGATGTATCTTTAAAAAAATCTTATAAAAAATGCTCATTTAAAGCCTGCCAAGTAGCTTACTGCCAACACTAATATAAGAAAAATTCTGTTGTTAAAGAATAGTTCAGAGTATTTCAAATTACGAACTGTCACTAGGTACTTGAATGAAAGTGATTGTTCTAAACTAGTTCTTAAATACTGATACAAATTAAGGATAGTAGCTGTAGGTTTGGATGAGTTGCTAGCACAGGGGAAAGGTTGTGTAGATAGCCATCTGCTTTATCTTGACCTACATTTGCCTCCACTGAAGAGCTTAACAAAGCACTGTAATTAGTTTTGGGATGTTCCAAGTCAAATGCCTGCTGAACAATTAGACTCAGGTGACGTTCTATCTCAGTGTTAGGTCCGTGACAGGATGAAGTAGAGAAGATTCATCAGTTTTCCCATGCTTGGAGGAAATGGGGTTTAAATGTAGTCATGGTGTATGGTTATGGGTTCAGAGTTCCTATGATGGCAAGAAGATGGGAGGTATCCGTAATCTTCAACTTTGTAGCACATTCAGCCACAACAGTCCTTAGGCTGCGTGGGCCGCTTTGAACAAGTAGCAATCATATTTGCAAGGCTGCATTTTCGCTCCGTCAAAGAAAATGTGCAGTAATGCAACTATTTAGATTTGCACCTGTAATGTGTTAAAATAAGCTTCTTTTCTCCTTAGAGTTTCTTTAGAAGATCTATATAATGGAAAAACTACCAAACTACAACTTAGCAAGAATGTCCTTTGTAGTTCATGTAATGGGTGAGTTGTTTTTTAATTCATCTGCCTTCAGAGATTACTTATTTCAAAGATTGGTTCATTAATCATTCTAACAACAATACACGCCCACATAAAATGCACTTGTTTGTATAATGGGAATACTCTACTTTTCCAACCAGAGTACCTGCATAATACCTGCATCTCAGTTCTTTCTTTGGCCCTTTTAAATTTCAAAGTGGGCCTCCAATTGGTGTCCCATCTGGCACTCCTGCTTAGCTTCAGTGGTTGCTGTCTTCTTGGTGCTTCCAGGCCTGCAGTCAGACTCAAAAGATCATAGTGTTTGTTTGCCTTCTTCTCTCTCTCTTGGTACAGTCAAGGGGGTAAATCTGGAGCAGTTCAGAAGTGTGCAGCTTGTCGAGGCCGAGGCATGCGTATTATGATCAGGCAGCTGGCTCCCGGGATGGTTCAGCAAATGCAATCAGTCTGTTCCGATTGCAATGGAGAAGGTAATCCAACCAGTTCTTCAGTGAGCCCTGGAGAAAGGAGGCGGCCAAAGTATTTAGGCGGGCTTAATCCCATTGTTACCAGATAAGTCAGTTAATGCTCAGGATACTACAGTGCCAGCTTCAGAAATTAGTGAAATAAAAGGTTCATAAACATTTTGTACTTTAGTTGGGCAAATAGATTGGTTGCCTTGCGCATCCTAATGGTATAAATGATAGACACAGAAGCTGGATGGTGCTCACCAAACCGGCCATCTGTGCATTTGAAGTCCTTTGATGATTCAATAAACTGGGTATGGCATTGCCCTTGGCCTAGTTTATCTATCACAGGATTAGTGGCACTGAGATACAGCAGAGAGGGGTTTTTTGCTTGTTTTCAATGAAAGCTATTGGATCAGAAGTCCCACACTGCTATTGCATTATGATACTTAAAACTAGGTTTGGCGTGATGTAGGATAAGGGTGACAACCTTTGAGGGATCAAGGCCACATTCAGAAAGTGAATGTATTCAAGGAGAAAGGGGGGAGGGGTCAGAGCAAGAAAAATCCTGCCAATATTTAGTAAACATGTGAATAAAAACACTTTTTTTGCCACCAGAGACATCCTGTCAATTTTTTCCATAAAGTCTAAGCAGATAGGACAGTCTCTTCTCCTATACATACATGATCTCTCTCCTAAATATGAGGGAGCAAGAATGTTTTTGCCCTGTGCATTGCTGTGCACTGCTAATTTTTGCCAGTCCAGGAGGGAGGGACTTGGGAGGATGCACCCAAACCTGGGAAAAGGAAGCATATATGGAACAACCATTGCTGATCCAGGAGTTGGGACATCTGTAGCTTGAATTTGCTGCTGCTTAAAATAAACACAGGTGTGAACATGCTGTCTCTTTTTAGGAGAAGTTATCAATGAAAAAGATCGTTGTAAAAAATGTGAAGGGAAGAAGGTGATAAAAGAAGTAAAGATCCTTGAAGTTCATGTAGATAAAGGCATGAAGCACGGGCAGAGAATCACCTTTACCGGAGAAGCTGATCAAGCCCCAGGTGTGGAGCCAGGTGATATTGTTCTCCTGCTTCAAGAAAAGGAGCATGAGGTAATGATGGCTTGAGTTGCCAAACCAACTTTTGCTAAATGACACTGGAACACTTTGAGTGCTAATGTTTGGGGTAGCAAAACTTCATTAAATGCGAAGTCTGGAGAATGGTGGCTCACCTGGACAAGAGTTTGAGGAATCTAATATGGTTTCTTAAGATTGCCAGCATCTGCCTGAAGCGTTGTAGTGCCAAGTGGCAAAAACAAAACCCAACTCTGCCCTTCTCGCCCTTCCTCCAAGGTGTTCCAGAGAGATGGAAATGATTTGCACATGACGCACAAGATAGGACTTGTTGAAGCACTGTGTGGCTTTCAGTTCACATTTAAGCACCTTGATGCACGTCAGATTGTGGTGAAATACCCCCCAGGAAAAGTAATTGAGCCAGGTAAAACCCTTTACTGTTTTCTGAGAGTTCTCCCATCTTAAGACATTTTGAAGTATTTTTGCATCTGTTTTTGCCCAGAGAGAAATAACAAGCTGCCCTTCATTGACCGTGTTCCCTTTTTTTTCACTCTAGGCTGTGTCCGGATGGTTCGAGGGGAGGGAATGCCACAGTATCGCAACCCTTTTGAAAAGGGTGATCTTTATATAAAGTTTGATGTGCAGTTTCCTGAAAACAACTGGATTAGCCCAGAAAAGCTTACAGTAAGTATGCAAAGCAGCCCACTAAATATTCTCCTCTTGAAGGGTATAGGATTTTCACACCTCCTCTCTGCATGCAACTAAACCTTAAAATAAGTGCAATATTTTTTAAAGAGTTTTCCCTCCCAAACACAGGAAAGGTAACATGCCCTTGCCCACTTCACATCATTGCTCCACCTTCTCCAGAAATATTGGGGGGGAGGGGCAGCCACATCACAAAGCATGAGTGAAGGACAAGCTATCCTGTTGAAGAAGCAAACTAGTATAAACATTGGGGGGCATAGAACGACAACATCATACACCACTTTCACCACTTTCCTTGCCATATTTCATTTTTAGGAACTTGAAGATCTTCTGCCTGCCAGACCAGAAGTTCCCAACATAATTAGCGATGCAGAAGAAGTAGACCTTCAAGAATTTGACACCACTCGTGGGTCAAGCGGTGGCCAGAGGCGTGAAGCCTACAATGATAGTTCCGATGAGGAAAGTGGCCATCATGGACCGGGGGTGCAATGTGCCCATCAGTAAAAATTCTGTCCAGGGCGGGATAAGGGAAGTTACACATGGATTTTTCTCTTCAAATTTTGCCTGAATTGTTTTCAGCAACACGGTTGGATTGTCTAAACAATGCACATGAGCCCAATGGACATATGTTGCTGTATGTGTAACTTTTAAATTGGTCCATAGTATCTACAGAGTGTATAATTTAAACTAACTACAAAAAAAGCTTACATCTTTTTTTTTTTTTGACTGTTCTGTAGCAGAATAAAGGCACTTGAAAGGAAGGTGAGACTCTCTCCTTTTCATCTGGGTTAAGTTTCAGTCCTTGTATTTGTGCTTGATTTTTACCAGTTTTGTGTAGATTTTAAGTTCTCTATTTTAAATTCAAATTCTACATTGTAAAGTTTTGTGTAAAAATTTGTCCTGAGGCTTGGTATTTGGCTGCATCTGCATAAGCTGCTACAAATAGAATAAAGACATTCATAGCCTGTATCTACCACTTTAGATGCATGGTAAGTAAATTGGTTTTGGCACACAGGGGAATAGAACTGATGGGGAAAACCATGGAAGATTTAAAAAAAGTGGTTGTAAGAGTTTTTTTACCATCTTGTGAAAAGGTTTCTGAAACTTAATAAAAACCATTGGTGTATGATGATACTTTTTGTAACTGCTTTCTTTCAGTCCACACCTAAAATTAGGCCTTGAAGTTTTGAAGCAATTCATTTCCCATATGACCAGCCTGAACTGAAGAGAACTAGGGGAGATTGGCCGTAAGGAAGCAGAAGTCCCTTGTGTGTCAGAATTCAGGGACAGCCAGGCAGCGTGTAGCTTGAAGACCCCCTCAGATTGAACTAAGTATCAGTTTTAAGAAGTAGGGGGGTTATTTCTAAAGGGAGGACAGGAAGTAGATTAGTAGGACTTGGCCAGACTTCACATACCTTAAGAAAACCCACCAAAAAGGCACATCATTTCAGCTGGGCTGTCTCCAATAACACCACCTCTGTTCTTCATGTGTAATCCAATACACCGCACTGTGCAGGAGTAAAGCCACATACTCAAATTCCTGTAGAAACTTGCATGCGATTAGAGTCTTGGATTGAGAGGTGAGAAGGGTAGTCAGCCTTCAACATCTCATCTTGTTGGGTAGAAGATTGTAATTCACATTTGCAAAAACAGATGTAACATGTTCATTTTAAATATTTTAAAGAAGTATGCCTTTCAGTTAAAAGTTTCCAAACTTGGAAGGGGTGGGGGGACCCAATCCATTTATACCCTGTTGTTCATAAAATCGAGATTACCTCTTCCTCAGAGGGTAAAGCAATCTAGCCTTTATACAGATAAGCTCAGATCAAAGGCCTCTTTAAAGTGAATGGGTTTTGCAGAGAAATGAGAAGATTGTGGGTCAGTATCCTAAAGTTCCATATAACTTGCAGGGCAAGAGAGGGCTGTATTAGTATACTCAGCTATTGAACAGCTTTTCACAAAGCTATCATAGAAGGTGACCCCCAGTTCCCAATGTTCATACAACCCTTGCAAAGCTGTGTGTGACTTGCACAACAAAGACTCAACGGTGCCTGCATGAGGTCAACTTAGTCTCAAAGCATAACATGGTTATAAATCCTTTCTAAAATGCAAAGCAAGTTCTTGACAGTTCATGTGGGTCAACCATAAGCTCCCAACTGCTTGCAGGTTATTGCCTTGTAACCAGAGTAGAGGTTTGAGAGGTAATTCAAAGGGTAAACATACTTGTTGAGAGTTATTCCTTTTCAGCCCCTCCCCTCCCCTCAGGATTTGAGCTAAAGTTACACAAGAAGCTCTTTCCTTTGATTCTTCTGAAAACCTAGTGAAAATAAAGTGAACATCAGAACCACACAGTTTTAGTGGTATTTACAAGTATTCTACCAAGAGACAACTCAATTTCTCAGAATGGTATCTAAAATCCACCTCGTCTTAAGTTCTCGGAGCAGAGAGATACAGATGTATACCCCAATCTAAGCGGTTTGACATTATTTCCACCCCCATCCCCCTTCTTGGGGGGGGGGGTTCTCTTTTTACGAAGTGTATATCCTGTGTGGCATCTTTCAGTTACATTGACCACTAGGAGGCATCACATTACTGGTTTCATCCTTACTGGGAATTATCAGATGTGGTTGGCCAGATATTATTCAATGGGGTTTAAACCCTCTACCAGGATCTTCGCAGTTTAGATGTCTATACACATTGCATTAAATTTAGGAGATATGCTGGTTATTACACGACAATGACAGCTGAAAATGCAAATAATCTGCAAGCTCTAATAATGGAAGTCAAGGAGCACAATGAAGAAATGGGACTACTGTTAAATATAGGGAAGAGCAAACCAATGGTAACAGATACAGCAACCAGCCTCAGGACTGACAGTGAGGTGGTGGTAACGTCTGCCTTTTAGGACCAACTATCACAATAAAGGAAGCAGCAGTCAAGAAATATGTTGCAGACTAGCGCTTCAAGCAATGAAGGCTTTAGAAAAGATGCTCAGATACCAGATGCATCTATATGGAGAAAGATCAGAATCGTGCAGGCAATGGTTTTCCCCATGACACTAGGGAAACTAAAGCTGAACTTCGAAGAAACAGAATATTGACATTTTTGAACTTTGGTGTTGGAGAAGAGTCCCGAGAATATCATGGATAGCCAAGAAAACAAATTAAGCTTCAAATAAATCAACCCAGAATTATCATTTAAGGCACAAATTACCAGGCTCAAATTATTCTATTTCAGATGCATTATGCAAAGATCTAGCTCTCTGGAGAAATCTATAATGCTGAGAAAGGTGGAAAAAAAGAGAAGATGATCAGCAAGATGGACTTAATTAAAATGCTGATAGGTACACCATTGGACTTCAGCAAAGGATCGTTACCTTGTCGTGGTGCTGGAGCTTGAGCACCTCAATGATGCCATGAGCTAAACCGTGAAGGGCCACCCAAGACGGGAAGGTCATGACAGAGAGGTCAGACTAAATGCGATCCCTGGGGAAGGTAATGGCAACCCACCTCAGTATTCTTGCCGTGAAAACTAAATGGATCAGTACAACCAGAGATATGTCGGTATACCATCGGAAGATGAGACCCCCAGGTCGGAAGATGGTCAAAATGCTACTGGGGAGGAACAGAGGATGAGCTCAACTAACCCCAGACGTGATGACGCAGCTAGCTCAAAGCCGAAAGGACGGCTAGCGGCCGACGGTGCTGGTGGTGAACGGCGAATCCAATGTTCTAAGGATCAACACACCATCGGAACCTGGAATGTAAGATCTATGAGCCAGGGCAAATTGGATGTGGTTATTGGTGAGATGTCAAGATTAAACATAGACATTCTGGGCGTCAGTGAACTGAAATGGACTGGAATGGGCCACTTCACATCAAATGACCACCAGATCTACTACTGCGGACAAGAGGACCACAGAAGAAATGGAGTAGCCTTCATAATTAATAGTAAAGTGGCTAAAGCAGTGCTTGGATACAACCCAAAAAACGACAGAATGATCTCAATTCGAATTCAGGGCAAGCCATCTAACATCACAGTGATCCAAGTATACGCCCCAACCACAGATGCTGAAGAAGCTGAAGTAGAGCCGTTCTATGAGGATCTGCAGCACCTACTGGACAACACGCCTAAAAGAGATGTTATTTTCATCACAGGAGACTGGAATGCTAAGGTGGGCAGTCAAATGACACCTCGAATTACAGGTAAGTATGGCCTGGGAGAACAAAACGAAGCAGGACACAGGCTGATAGAATTTTGCCAAGACAATTCACTCTGCATAACAAACACTCTCTTCCAACAACCTAAGAGACGGCTTTATACATGGACTTCACCAGATGGACAACACCGAAATCAGATTGATTACATCCTTTGCAGCCAAAGGTGGCGGACATCTGTACAGTCGGTAAAAACAAGACCTGGAGCTGACTGTAGTTCAGATCACGAACTTATTGCACAATTTAGGATCAGATTAAAGAGATTAGGGAAGACCCACAGATCAACTAGATATGAGCTCACTAATATTCCTAAGGAATATGCAGTGGAGGTGAAGAATAGATTTAAGGGACTGGACTTAGTAGATAGGGTCCCGGAAGAACTCTGGACAGAAGTTGGCAGCATTGTTCAGGAGGCGGCAACAAAATACATCCCAAAGAAAGAGAAAACCAAGAAGGCAAAATGGCTGTCTGCTGAGACACTAGAAGTAGCCCAAGAAAGAAGGAAAGCAAAAGGCAACAGTGATAGGGGGAGATATGCCCAATTAAATGCAAAATTCCAGAGGTTAGCCAGAAGAGATAAGGAATTATTTTTAAACAAGCAATGCGCGGAAGTGGAAGAAGACAATAGAATAGGAAGGACAAGAGACCTCTTCCAGAAAATTAGAAACATTGGAGGTAAATTCCAGGCAAAAATGGGTATGATCAAAAACAAAGATGGCAAGGACCTAACAGAAGAAGAAGAGATCAAGAAAAGGTGGCAGGAATATACAGAAAACCTGTATAGGAAGGATAACAATATCGGGGATAGCTTTGACGGTGTGGTCGGTGAGCTAGAGCCAGACATCCTGAAGAGTGAAGTTGAGTGGGCCTTAAGAAGCATTGCTAATAACAAGGCAACAGGAGATGACGGCATCCCAGCTGAACTGTTCAAAATCTTGCAAGATGATGCTGTCAAGGTAATGCATGCTATATGCCAGCAAATTTGGAAAACACAAGAATGGCCATCAGACTGGAAAAAATCAACTTATATCCCCATACCAAAAAAGGGAAACACTAAAGAATGTTCAAACTATCGAACAGTGGCACTCATTTCACATGCCAGTAAGGTAATGCTCAAGATCCTGCAAGGTAGACTTCAGCAATTCATGGAGCGAGAATTGCCAGATGTACAAGCTGGGTTTAGAAAAGGCAGAGGAACTAGAGACCAAATTGCCAATATCCGCTGGATAATGGAAAAAGCCAGGGAGTTTCAGAAAAACATCTATTTCTGTTTTATTGACTATTCTAAAGCCTTTGACTGTGTGGACCATAACAAATTGTGGCAAGTTCTTAGTGGTATGGGGATACCAAGTCATCTTGTATGCCTCCTGAGGAATCTGTATAACGACCAAGTAGCAACAGTAAGAACAGACCACGGAACAACAGACTGGTTTAAGATTGGGAAAGGAGTACGGCAGGGCTGTATACTCTCACCCTACCTATTCAACTTGTATGCAGAACACATCATGCGACAAGCTGGCCTTGAGGAATCCAAGGCTGGAGTTAAAATCTCTGGAAGAAACATTAACAATCTCAGATATGCAGATGATACCACTTTGATGGCTGAAAATGAAGAGGAACTGAGGAGCCTTATGATGAAGGTGAAAGAAGAAAGTGCAAAAGCTGGCTTGCAGCTAAACCTCAAAAAAACCAAGATTATGGCAACCAGCTTGATTGATAACTGGCAAATAGAGGGAGAAAATGTAGAAGCAGTGAAAGACTTTGTATTCCTAGGTGCAAAGATTACTGCAGATGCTGACTGCAGTCAGGAAATCAGAAGACGCTTAATCCTTGGAAGAAGAGCAATGACAAATCTCGATAAAATAGTTAAGAGCAGAGACATCACACTGACAACAAAGGCCCGCATAGTTAAAGCAATGGTGTTCCCTGTAGTAACATATGGCTGTGAGAGCTGGACCATAAGGAAGGCTGAGCGAAGGAAGATCGATGCTTTTGAACTGTGGTGTTGGAGGAAAATTCTGAGAGTGCCTTGGACTGCAAGAAGATCCAACCAGTCCATCCTCCAGGAAATAAAGCCAGACTACTCACTTGAGGGAATGATATTAAAGGCAAAACTGAAATACTTTGGCCACATAATGAGAAGACAGGACAGCCTGGAGAAGATGCTGATGCTAGGGAGAGTGGAAGGCAAAAGGAAGAGGGGCCGACCAAGGGCAAGGTGGATGGATGATATTCTAGAGGTGACGGACTCGTCCCTGGGGGAGCTGGGGGTGTTGACGACCGACAGGAAGCTCTGGCGTGGGCTGGTCCATGAAGTCACGAAGAGTCGGAAGCGACTAAACGAATAAACAACAACAAACAACACCATTGGAAGATCTGAAGGACCAGATTAGGGACAGGTATTTCTGGAGAAAATTTATGTGGTTGCTAACAGTCAACACTGGCTTGATGACACATAATCAACATTTCCAGTTGAGTTAAATGTAACTCTAAATGTGATTTACTTAAACCTCATTAAAGTCAGACAACCACACCTTTCTCTCCAGCTTGATATCAATATCACATTTATTTATTTATTAAATTTATCCACCACCCAATCTCGTTCAATGACAACTCTGGGCAGCTGACTGAATGCAAGATATATAAAAAAGTGAAGTTTCCTTCAAGTCAGGCTTGAATGTTGGTGACTGGTTTCATCAACTTCCTAGCCTAACCTGTTTCTAATAGTCTCCCATCCAGATATCAACCAGGTCCAACCTGCTTAGCCAAAATAACACTTCTCAATCAAAGCTACCAAAAATTAACCATCTATCAGCTCCACCAGGTAGTCCAGACCAGGACATCAACTCCACAGGAAGGCTAAAACTACTTTTATGGAGATTGACTATAACAACAGAATCTTGCCAGTCTGATTGTGCTGTACCTACTGCCACGTGAATTAGGGAGGTGTCTTTCTGAGCTGCTTCTGCATACTTTCTGCTTGCTTTGGACTTAAACTATGTTTTTCTTCTTGTTGCTTTGGTAACAGATCTGGCCTATCTCTGTCAAGGTCATCTTTCTTACTCTCTACATCATCTCTACTGCAACTTAATATACTTTCTGGCAATCTCTCCAGACTCACTCAGCCAAGGGGTCCAGAAAGATCCTGAGTTAATGTTGTGGATTATGTCTCCTCTCCTACTACATTTAGGGGGGAGATGTATAGCATGTATGTAGACAACAGTTAAAAACAAGCTAAGGCACTGAATATTGTAGTAACTTGATACAATTGGAGCATACAGGCACACCTAAATTTCTGAAGGTCAGATAAGATCATATTGGGATTATCCTTAATTGTTAAGAGCCATTCTCAAAATGCTAAAAAACACAGACCTTTGGGGCTCCCTAGATGCACTACCATCTACTTTTGGCCAGGGTGGACACACCATCACCAACCTTAGTCACATGTATGTTTACTATAAGCTTATGCCAAGAATCACAAAATTTTAAAAAGTACGTGATTACCAAGGTGACGAACACTAAGCTTAATCAGAACTCTGAACTGCTCTCTTCAGTTTCTAATTCTAACAGAGGGTCAGTTTCAAATAAGTGCTTCAATAAACTTGAGCTAAAGCCACTAATTATATTTTATGTATAGCCAGAGGCATTAACTGAAATCTGGGAACTGAATGCAAATATAATTTTACTTCCTGTCTCCCAATCAGAACATTTGCTTCAAATGGCAAGTCACCAAAAGTGTTTCTAGATGAGAAAGATACAAAGTTTAATATGCAATAAATTCTTAAAACCAATTGCCTGTTGCTTTAAATACATCAGGGAGTTCTGCAACATGAATGAAATACAGGAAAAGCTGCCATCAATTCCTTTAACTTGACTTAACTGTTGCTTTTCCACAAAGAACTGTCAGCTGGTTCTGGGGAAGGAAAAGGCAATTCATTTAAGTCTTGATAGTATCCCCCTGGAACCACTAAACATTAGTTTGGGGGTTATTCTTGTCTATGCTTTTTATGGATTTTTTTAAAAATAATGAATTATTGGATTTCATATGAAGGCAGAATTGATTCCACGTAATTTTATGTCAAAAAAAAAAAGAGAGAGAGAAGCTGGCTTGCAGGAAACTGATTGCCCTTCGTGTCATCTTTATTTCCAGTACTGGCTATAAATCTATTCATTGTGGAGGAGGTCTATCTATGCGGTTGCCAAGAATCAATGCTGACTTGATGGATATAATCGATCAGTATCTTAAGTCTGTTCCTAGCTGTTCTTAGATCCACAGGGTGGATTGTTCTAATTCCAACGGTTTCACTTCCTTTAGTAGACCCATTCTAAACAAGAATAAGAATGGGCAATACAGTAGGATGAAGCCACTTCATATTTATCTTCAAGGGGACGAGAGTTTTCCATTTGGCCAAATTCACTCCAGCTGCCATTTTGCAAAGTTGTTAGTGTCTACCTATGGCAACCCTTTTGTGACAGTATCCACGACAAGCTGCCACCATTTCATTTGCACCCTCTGGCTGAAAAGGTTGCCAACTCCTAGGTTTGACTGAGAAAAAGGTTTCAGACCAGCTCAGAACTGACAAGAGTCAACAGCTAAAGAGAGGCTTCCTGAAGGTGGAAACTCCAATTTCCCCAAAGATATGGATGTGGGGGACAGCCAGCCATTTCCCAAAATACTTTGCTTCAAACACTTACCACCAGAGTGTGGATATGCTGGACAGTGTCGTTATTTAATAGCTGCACATCAATGTTCTGAATGTCATCTCCAGATGAGCAAAGAGTCTGAAACAAAGCAGAAAGATTCTGTTTGGAATGTACACAGAGTACACATGCATGTAATTTCACATTTGCTCCTCCCCATTCATGTGCTGGATGTTCGGCAGCCTGTTCCCACTCCATTGAGATCAAAGCCTCATGGTCTTCCTATTCTAATGATTTTATTCCTAAGCGCCTTCAAATAATTACTATTGCTCTGAGAATGAAACCTGTGTTTCTCAAAATCCTATTTCCACCAGGACCAGATTCATGCAGTTCCTTAACATGCAGTGATTAGAATCTGGATATGTGTGTACATATACAGTATGTATACATATACCCATCAAGCAAAGACACCTCTGCTTTGGCCAAAGTCCATAAGAACCATACCTGCCCATCACTCAGAGGTATGTTGACAAAAGGAAGTGATCGTTCAGGGGGCATAGAAGAACTGCGAAGAGCTGTAGCCAGAGTTCTCCCAGAAGTTCCTGTGGAGAGCCCCCTCTGTGAAAATCTAGCAAGAGAAAGTAGGTGGGGATCGACAAGGGGAAAGGGATTGTCTTGATTTCTTTGAAGTATTCATCTTCAAAAAGATGAGGCTATGAGTGACTAAATCAAATGTACATACATATACATCCATCTGTATACAGATATGTGTGTGTGTGTTTGTATTACACACACACATTATTTAAATGTATTGGCTGCCTAACTCCATATAGACAAACACACATAAACACAAGTAGGTAGGTAGCTTTACAGACTGAAAAATATGCAGCTGCTTTAAAGAGTCAGTTCATTAAAGCAGCCATGTCTTTGTTCATATTTCCAAGCTGTCAGGGGGCTGCCATCAGATCACTTGTTCCCCAAGGTCCCCTGAGTAGGCAAGAAGAGGGTCATCTGAACACCCACAAGGCAACTTTCTACAAGGACCCCTAGAGAGGTACAAATGGAGAGATGGTCCAGCACCAGTCCATTCAGAAGACCTAGGGTTTTCCCCTTCTTGCACCTAAAACAACACAAACATGCCCTGACAATCACTTAGTTTCTGCTGTGTTCCCCATGACATTGCCTTCATCTTCTCCACCATCCATGAGTGAGATGGGCTTAAGTCACCCTTAGCTAAACTGGTGCCACACTTATTTTGGCAGCATCCAAGGACAGCTCCCAGATGTGGTTACCTCATCATCTTGGAGAGAGGTTGGGGCACTGCAGTGACTTGAAACAGAAGTGAGAGAGGCGGGGTAGGGATCAGCAGCGGGGACAATCAATTTCATGCTGGGGTAATTGTGTGCTGACTCAAGGATAGGTGGAGAGCACTTTAACCCGGGAGGAAAGATATAGGCAGACATACACCTTCTGGTTAGAAATCTAATTAGTGCTTTAAAAGTGTCAAGAGTCTGTTCTTTAAAACAAACCAGCAATATTGACCTTTTAGAGTCTGAGCTGATGAACCTGGGAGCAGATCTTGGCTGCTCACGCAGAGAGGCAGATCGCTCAATGTTTCTCTTGTTTGGAGTGGAGCACACAGATGCAGACCTGATGGAAGACACCAGTCATTGAATTATTACCCCCCCACACACACAATGTTTCCTCCCATGACCGCTTCTATTTACCTTCCTGCAAATACGACTATGATGCATTTGGTTAAGATCTAAATGATGGAAGGAAAACTTTTCTGCACAGTCCTGATAAACAGCAGCTGGGTTTATTCTTTTCTTGAAACCAATGAATTCATAACCATTTCACTGAGCTGCTTGTTTTGCCAAAGAAGGCCCCAGCTTTCAACTATTTAAGACCACATTCCTGTTAAGTTGATTTCCATCAACTTGATGCTTAAAGGTCTTCTCTGCTAAAATCAAGGAGACTCAGCCCTGGCCTGAACATGCTTATGATGCACTTTAAGACAGACATCAAGTGCAAAAAAAAAACATTCCAGTCCAGAGCAATCCTGATTAATCATGCCACCAGACCCTTTCCCCAATTCTCCATTCCTTTACAGAAAAGTCCATTGCATCTTTTGGCAATCAAGCCATGCTCACTCCTTATTGGTTCATTCCTGAGATTTTTCCCCACCTGAGTATTTTGCACACCCAATACTGCTGTTTTGTCAACATAAGCACCTGGCCTCTCCCCTGTAATAGCATAGCAGCTCAGCCATGTAGAGGGGCCATCTTTCATCAATCCATCTCAGTGGATGAATTACCTTCATTTTAAAGTATGGGATGAATTAAAAGCATTGACCTATTCTTACCTGCAGAGAATGCCTTTTTTATCCTTGATGGCAGAAGTCAGTGACTTGGTTTTAAATACCTGAAGAAAATTAAGCAGTATATATATCACTTTGCATGCAGAACTGGCACTGGATCCAAAGCAACTTTGGGGCAATGACATACAGGCCTGGTACAGACAAAGGCACCTTTAAAATCACAAGGAAGACAGGTTCAAGACAGCAGAATGGATATTATCCTTTCCTCACCTACCTTCTGAGATGTTTCCTTGGTTTGTGACCTCTGTTCCTCTTTTGCTTCCTTATATTCCACAATTGTGGTGACTTTAACTGGAAAGGACAGTTGGGTTAAGAGTTAAGAGACTAATAACGGATACAAGTAGAGCTGTGCCTGCTTCAGAAACAATTCAGCAGAAATACATACGTTTCTTACAGCCCTAAGGCCAGACAAAATTAATTTTGAATCTTAGTATACTAATTGCATTTGTTTCATATATATGTATTAATGTAAGATTTGTTGCTATTGTATAGTTTTATTGTGTCTGGCCTTAGGGCTGTAAGAAACGTATGTACTCAGCAGAAACGCTTAGACCTTAAGTGTTCAGTAGCACCTAATCTTTTTTTGAAGCATGCATGGGCCTTACAACCAGCCATTTTTTCACCAAAACTATGGTAGGATCAAAAGGACTTTCTATGCTTGGTGAGTTACCCTGATCCCCTTCCCAAAACAGCTCCTGGCATTCCCAAGATCTCTAGAATTTCTCAGCCAGCACAGCTATTACTGAGACCTCAAGGAACTGAGACCATTTATCTGGCTGGTGTCCAAGTGTTCCAGAGACTGGAATCAAGCAAACTCTCTTCAGCTCCAAAGAGGGTCAGTACCAAAGAACTTGGGAAGAGCACAGAAAAGCATCTTTTGTACCAGAATGAGCACTTCTGATTTACCTCGCTTGCGATTTGTCCTCATTAGTCTAGGATTGAGTAGATCTCCAATGCCACAGTCATTCTTTAGAGATGTTGGGGGAGAAAAGGGAAAAATTAAGACTAGCATCACCATGGTCCCTTCATTCATATTTGGTTAGGTACAAGTCATCAATCTCTAGGTATAGGGTATAAATAATTTATCAGGATTAAGGTTTCAGGATCCTGCTAACAGTTCTATATCTAGAAGAAACACCAACAGGTATAGATATTATTGACAGGGAGGGAATTAGTTTTTCTATTTGTACAGGTATCACAAGGTAGTGGATTCCATTCCCATTCATTATTTTAACATATTTTGATGGAACAGACACTTACTGCCTCCAGAGTGGCTACAGCTGTTGCTGCAGCTGCATCTTCTTCTTTTAGATCTGAAAGATAGAGATTAAACCATTATACTAAAGCAGCTGGCTGCCAACTCACAAAAGTGACTTTCTTCATACAGATCAGAAATATCTGGAGTTGAATTGCAATTCCCAGGATCTGCATTCAACCCAACTAGTAGCAGCAAAGATTGCTAGGAGTTGGAATTCAGCAACATCTGGAGATGCAGCCACACTGAGCTGACTATGGCTTGATCTCAAAAAGCTAAGCAGGGTCAGGACATTGCAGGACTAGAGGCAAGGCTGGGAAGTCAAAGAACATCCCAGAAGAAAACAGTGGCAAACAATGTCTACACCATTGTCAAAAAAGTGACAAGAACGGGTCCATGGAGTTGAGTTCTACACAAAGAAGTCTTATCTTACTTTAACATTTGAAGAAACACCAGCTTCCCACCTTTATTTATTATTTGTTAGGCTTGTATCTCAGAACATTTCTGCAGGTGTGGGCAGAGAGTAGATCAGTATTTACTGGTAATCTCTGGAAGGCTTCCAAGACCTTGAACTTGTTTTATGGTATGTACTGAAACTAAAAGGGCCCTTCAACCACCAGCTTCCAATGGTACAATCCTATGCTTCAATTTTCCCCAAACCAGGCACTTCCAGAGATGGAGTAACTACAGTTTCTAAAATTCTACTAGCCAAGCTTGGAATTCTGAGAATTGTAGTGCCCACCCAGCTGGAGGACACCCAGGAAAAAGACTGAAGGACATGTCTACTCAGAAGGAAGTCAGACTTTCTGAAGGGTTTATTCTCCAGTAAACATACAGGGCTGTAACATCAGTCTGCGGAAGCTGAAAAAGTTTGGCGGACAGGTTTTAATGACAGAAGTACACATCCTCTGAAGCAGAGTTTCTCAACCTCAGCAACTTTTAAGCGGTGTGGACTTCAACTCCCAGAATTCCTAGCCACGTCTGGCTGGGGAATTCTGGGAGTTGAAGTCCATACCGCTTAAAAGTTGCTGAGGTTGAGAAACATTGTTCTGGAGACTGAAAAGAAGTTATTGGGCTGAGCAGAGTTGCCTGGGGAGGCCTCCAAATTGACTTTCTGTAGCACCTTGTTGGCCTCTCCCATGTCACTCTCCCCATCAAACCCCTACCATGACACACATGGGCTAAAGTCACAAGGTCCAACATTACAGCAGACTCCAGAAACCTCCAGAGTCTGCAGCAAAGCCAGTTTGGTGCCACACTGTGTGTTGAATTATGACCAGGAAGACCAAGGTTCAGGTAGACCTTCAGCCATGGAAGCTCTCTGGGTGACTTGTGACCAGTTAGTCTCCCTCAACAGGTCAGGGTGAGAAGACAACTGACCTTGAGGTTTGGAGGAAAGGCAGTCCCTTCCTCTTATGTCAGTTCCTCTGGAATCAAAGATCTGGAAGGATTCTAGGAAGACCAACGTAGGGTCTACAAGCTTACAGGTGGGCCAATCCTGCTGCAGAGAAGGAAAGGTTGGGCTAGGAGAAGGGAGAAAGCCGGGCGGACAGTGGGGCCCAGGGCTCACCCAACAAGTCTTTCCTCTTCATTTTTCTCATGGCCAGAGGCAGGGCCAGCAGCTCCACTCTGAAGGCTTTCTCAGCCGTCTGCAGAAGCGAAGCCAGTTCTTTCTTCATCTCTTGTAGGTTCTCCTTCGCTTGAACAGAGAAGCAGAGGACGAAAAGGGTGCCAACCTTTTCCCCAAAGTAGTAAAGCAAAAGGAAACAGTGATGGGGGTGGGGTGAAGCATAGCTTGCTTAACCCTGGTTTACAAACTAGGTTCTTGCAACTTGCAAAAGCAAAGTGAGCCACATTATGCCCAACAAATTGGCTCCTGGAACAAGTTACACCATCAACCAAGAGTTACTGCGTAAACCACAATTGGTAAGGATCATCACAAGAACTGTCCATAATTACTACTAATCACAGGGATGAAGTTGCCACAAGGTGTGAAGCCAAAACTAGCCATCTTAGCTTAGCATGAGGGTACCATGCTGTCCCCTAACTTGTCCTGCCACCTTATGATATGTCGGACTCTAACCCCCATGAATGATAGGTATTAGCAGAATGGTTCATATAGTTCCACAAATGACCTGAAGGCCCTTGCTGGGGAAAGATGCAAGGGTACCCCCTTCTCGGAGCCAAAGGAGGGAATGAACGAACACAACAGGAACGCGCCCCTTCCCCGAAGCCTCACCCTGGTGGTCGAAATCCTGCAGGAAGAGGCTTATCCGCTGGTGCCTTTGCTCTTTGCTCAAGACCCTCCGATCCGGTTCGACTCCGGAGTCGCCGTTGCGCTCCTTGGCGTCTTCCAACTGCATCTTGAACGCCATGGAGAGCTGGCGAGCCGGCTGCTGGGCGACCTCCTTCGGCACCTCCGAGCCCACAGAAAAACGCCGCCCCGCAAGGAACGTGGAGGGACCAGCGGGCGGGTGGGCATTTATAGAGTCCTGCTCTCTCTGGCGGACACGCCCCTAGGACCCGGGGTGGGGGTACCGTGGTAGGGGCGATTCCCAGCTGGGCTCCAGGGATCGCCTTTGAAGGAGGGCGAAGCAGCGCATGGGTCGGCTGGAAGTTTGTTGAAAAGTTTTGTTTTTTTCCACAAAGCTGGGCGGGGATCAGATCTGCACCTCCTAATCCAGATTGCTGGGTCAGCAGCCAGAGGAGGTGGGGTGGGAGTGGGAGCTGCATTCCGCCCACGTCCGCCACCACCGCTCCAAAGAGCTCTCTAAACCCTGAAGGTCTGAATTGGCGCGCTGGACTAAGGTCCAAGTGGTGTGTGAGCAATGCTCTAAACCTGGTTACCGGCATGGTCGTATTCCATCTGGGTTTGCATCCTATAGAACCAGGAGCTGATGCGACTGGCTGGCTTTGCAAACGACGTAAACCTACTTTTAAAGAACCCAATCAAGGTTAAAACTAATCAAGATTAACACAGATTCATAGAGCTTTTACATCTAAATTGGAGATGCAAACAGCCAGTTAACCATGATTTCCTGAATTCTGTTGTCTCAGTTCGTATAACAAGCCTGAATGATAAACTGACCGTGTTGGTTGGATTTGACTGGCTGTCCCAGCCCCCAAATGGCAAACCACATTTATATTAGGGTGCTGAGTGAACTCAGCCATCAAATGAGGTTCACTTGTTTTTGCCCTAATGCAAACCCAGCCATTGTGAGTTGGTAAGTGGACTAGTATGAGCCTAACTGTGGTTAAGCACTCCATTGGCTGTGATGTGTGACCCAGGATGGTGGGTTTGCAGATCTAGGAGAATAGTTTTTTCTTTTCTTCCTTCTCCCTCCCTTATTGCTTTCTTCCAGGAAGATTTTTCAACTTTCCATCCTAGTCCCTCACCGGTTTCCTAGCAAAGTTCTAAACAAGCCTGACTCTGCTTAACTTTTGAAGCTCAGCCCATGGGTTCTCTATAAACTCTCTTTAGAGCTGCACGACGCTTTGGGGCTTCAGTGGGTTAGAGACAGGTGCTGTGTTGGTATTCCCATGTGTTCCAAAGCACTCCTTTGGAACTGAATCCACAGATGTGGCAGACATATCAGCCTACGTAAAACAAAGTTGATCTCACAAACCTAGCAACTGCCTACTCTTTGGAGGACGATCTTTGGAGATGAGGTTAGCCCCATCGCTCTTGGCGTTCCGGAGGAGCCTGAAGACCTGGCTCTGCCACCTGGTTTGGGGCGGAGAGGGGAGTACAGTAGTTCTGCATGGGGATGGCTGGTATCTTAGACCACTCCTCCAGTGTATGGACTGTATTGGATTCCTTTGCCACTTGGATTTTATTCATATTCTCATTTTTACTCTTATTTTTATATTTATTTATTAGGGGTAATGATAGATTTATATATTGTATTTATATTGTATGTTTGCTGTTTTAATTGACTATTTTATTGTAAACTGCTCAGAGTCCCCTGATGGGAGGAGATGGGCAGGGACAAATTTAATAAATAAATAAAATCCTTGGGTCAATTTTCTTCAGCAAGGAAAAGGTTTACCTGTAGAATTCCTGCCATTCAGTTCTTATGGGCCTGAAAAGGTGGGGAGTGAAGGAAAAGGAATCTTCCAGGGAAAAAAGATGTCACTACAAAGGTAAGGCTTATGCAGAAACACCTGGATGCAAGCCCTTTATAACAAGATAAACATCTTCATTGTTTAAATGGATTCCTGTTGGATGCTGTAAGCAGTAATGGGTTTTCTTTGTGTTTATTTGCAGCAATCACTCCAGTCATAGACTCCATTCTGGATCAAAGAGCAGCGAAGATGGTAAAGCTAGGAGATTTTTAAGTGTAGGAAGCAACAGAAACTACTTTGAACTAGGAACCTATTGTGATGTTTTTCTAGGAGTGTTGGGCCAGCTGTGGTTTATTGAAATGATCGTATTTATTCAAACAGTATCTTAGCATGGCTTGTGAACACAGTCACTGTGTGCATTGCTTGCTTGTAATTTGTAAATAAGGTTTATAGTATGACTTGTAAGTTATGGTTCATGACTAAGAGTGATGTGGTGCTGGGGTCTGGAGCTTTAATGTGCCTGCAGGCATTTCTGCAGCTGCTCACCACACAACTGTTGAAATCTGTTTCAATTAAAACACAGTATCAGCCTCTAGCATCAATATTACCTCCAAGAATAACTCTGGGTACCAAGTGAGCTCCATAAATTATGAGTATCTGCTACCCAGTACTGTCTGCAATGACCAAATTCTAAATATTTCCATTAGCTCCTTCCTCCAAAACTCTGGGAACTCCTAACTTAATGTGTTGTGTAAACCTGGCCTATTTCATGGTCCCATTGCTTCTGCATTCTTTCTCCCATCACCAAGGAATTCCAAGTAATTCAGAAGATCGGTGAAGAGCTGAGATTGGACTAGATATGGTCTATGCAGATATGAAGAAAGTATCACTCTACAGTGAGAAAGGAGAAAACTTTTTCCTTTATTTCCAGCTTTCCAAAATGTGACACAATCCTGCTATCCAGAAGGTGATGCAATATTTAGCCTGGGAACTGAAGGACCATTCCAAAAATAGGCAAGGATGAGAAATATAAATCAGTATTTCATAAGTAGACACATTTCTCATGTGAGGGATTGATCTTGATTTTTTACTGGAACCCAGAGATCTATCAACCAAACATTAGAGCAAAAAATGGATATTCAGAATTAAAATATTCTGAATCCAAAGGATAAAAAGTAGTTTTGGACACTGATTTCAACACTTATCCCTTTCATGTGACAATCTAACTGTGCTTATCCCAAATGTTCTTCCATACAATTCAGGGATGGAGATTTGTTCAGTGGTAGCCTACTTCAAATCACTCAATTGAACATTCTATTTGCATCTATTTTCTAGTCGTTCCTACCATGCATGCATCATGCAAATTATTAAATAAATAATTTCCACAGTTCATAATAGCTTTTATTTTTAAAGGATCTTTAAAAAGTCATCCAAGTACAGAATGAGGAACACCAGTAGGCAGAAAATGCAAACCTATGACCAAACATCAGAATGTCAGATTGCCTTGGTAATCAATTCCTTGACATAAAAAATGAAGCAACTCCCAGAGTCTAATTATTTTTAAACCATCTGAGGATCATATCCATGGAGGCTTGGGAGTAGGTCTCAGAAAATGGCCATCACTAGCCAAGGACAATTAAGTGGCATGTTAATTTCCTTGAAGTAATGACAAATGTGATAAATCAACCTTAATGATGACTATATTATGCACCATGCTGAGATGCAATAAACCAAAAAATACCAGAAACCAAAAGGCACCCTAAGATACAGTTTCTGAGACAAAAAGAAAACTAGAAGTTGGTGTTTTATATTTAAAAGTAAATGAAAAGTATCACTACTTCCCATTTTTAAAAATGCAAGGAACAGAAACAAGTAAAATTCCAAAATATCCCTGTAAAAGCATTACTTAGAAACATGTAAACTTGACATAATTTTCAGTAGCATTAAGAAGTTAACACAAGAGAGTATTTTTTAAAAAATGGTTTGGTAAGACTACAAATACTTCCCATCCGTCCAGTCTGGAAAAAAAAGTTTACTTACAAAAATATATATTTTTAAAATTGCAACTGCCCGTGATGAAGCACAACATTCTCTTGCATTGGGTAGTCTGTATGGCAACTTACAGATTTGAGAAAAAGTGCCATCGGTTTGAGAACTATTATCACCCTGTTAAGAATTGATGACATCAATAAAGTACCAAATATGATTCAAGAGGCAGCTAACTGTAATTTATAGTATAATCTAAGCAAGTCATTCAGAATTCAACAAAACTGACACCAACCAAGTATAGCCCTCATTAAGAAAATAGGGTGACTAGTAATCTCCAGCTGAAGAGATGTTTGAAAGTTCTGGAAAATGGCTCAGCTACTCAAAATAATATACCATCTTGGTAGTGAGATCTTACGAGTACTGATGGTCCATATATTATATCATAACAACTGAACTAACATGAGAAACTTCAACATGAGGGGTCTTCAGATGTGCTGAACCCATAACTCCCATCCAATCTGAAGAGCACTGGGTGGGAAGCAATTGTAAATCCTATTTTATGATACCCAAGTGTAACAGAAGTCTTGGAGGATGGGGAGGAGTATTTCAAAACACAACTAATGGAGAACAAATGGATGTTTCAGTCTTATATGGCAAAGAGCCATTAGCCCTTCAGTGAAGGAATTTGGGAAAAAGCAGCTGAAATGATCCTTGGAGATGCCACCTTAATGAATTCACTAAAATGAGGGCTTATTCAGTTTTCAATCTTTTTTCCCCTGGCATTAAACCTGATTAATGAAACTCTGTGTGAATTTTTCCTTCTCCTGTTTGATTGAATGTTGTTGTTAGGGGCTTGACACCAAGGGTGAAAAACATGGGTCAAACTAGATCCCATTTAATCACATGAAAGGCATTCTCTTTGTTATTCTGTCCTGTTATTTTTTTATGTACTACTACAAGAACTAGTTATACATGTATCAGCCTTCTGGCACATCAAACAACATTTACTGAATTAAGAGACTGAAGTGAATGGCTTCTGAACAGTTGAAATTCAACAACCAGGAACACAGTTTCAAGCAGACTAAGTTTCCAACCAAGTCCCAGTTTAATACCCATTTCAATTCAAATCAGAGTTCTGAAGGAATCTGAATATTCAGGAAAGCAACTGCATGTCAAATTGGACCCTTATTGTGGAATCTTGTCTATGTTGGCCCCATTATGATTATTCAAGAGCCATCAGAAGTCCTAAAGGACAATGATCAAGAAAGCCAGCAGTTCTGATGAAATGTTCCTCTATTATCATCAACTTGTGTTTATAATTCAAAGATGGAATCCAAACCTTCTTTTCTTTGTTTGGATAAAGTAACCTAGTATTTATTTTCCAAAGTAGTTCCTACCCAGATTTCTGCAACCAGGTTCCCCCTCCAAATCTGTTAAGGCTTCAACAATCATCATGGCCAAAGGGGGCTGAAACCCAATATTTCTAGCTTGCAAACAGCTGGGCAAAAATAAAGAGGATTTTAAGTATTGTTATCATTCCCCAAGTCCATTTCTAGCTCCCTTCTTTTACTATTTTTTGGTCATGCTTGTAAACAGATTAAGTGAGCATTCTTCTATTTCACATGTTGAGGCAACCTCACCAGGAATTTAAAAGGCACTCAATACATTCTCTGATTGTCAGAACAAAATCTTGGGCCTCTTATTTGATCCCAAAACAGGAGATTTGAGTACTTCTCCTACTGCAGAAGATTTCTGGGTGCAACCCACTTAGTCTCCCCAGAAGAGCTCCAAATAAATAATCTGTTCCTTTAGCTTACCAGTACAATTGCAGTTTTCTGAATTGGTTTGGTAGGAAGGGATATTGTAATATCTTTTATTAAAAAAAGCACAGAAGAATGTTTATCAACATCCGAACTTCAAACCCAATCAAGTTTTGCTTTCGTATTGTGGGACAGGAGCAATTTTTGTGACATCCCAGTTCACAACCAATAACTGCATTAATAATTCTTATAACAAATCTCCCATATCTTATTTTAGTAGGCCTGTTTTAGTATTTTACCAGCCCTTTTTATCATATTGAAGCAAGTACAGCTGGGCTCCAGTAGTTGTAATTCTATTGTGAATTTGATCAAAGAAGACTGCCCCTCCAAAAAGCATATTTTTCTGTCACAGCTTGGACACACTTTCAAGATACACCCTGGAAAAAAAAAGTGTCTTTATTTTGTTTAAGAATATTCCTCCAGGAACTTTATATGGAAATCTTTCACTTTCTCCAATAAGACCTTTAGTTTCTCTACTGGTGGGAGAATGGTCATCCTAGAGGGAAAAGAAAAGGTACTTTAGTGAGTATTTTGTGGAAGTTACAAGGAAATAATTCCACTGCGATCTGGACAACAGTATCTGTAATATCAGACCTACCTGAAGTGGTAAGTTCCTTCTCTTTGGCCAAACCCACTTCCAGGAACAACACAGATTCCAGTTTCTTCCAAAAGTTTCATACAGTAGAACATGTCAGGAGCCATTTGATGGGCCTGGAGTAATTTGAAGTTAAATGGCTTAATTAGTAATAACACAGTCCTTTCAAAATGCTGTGCTTGCTTGTGAATATTGCGCTATTTTGAAATAGTTAAAGAGCTGTGAATGTTCCTGTGTTCAGATCTGATCATGTATTTTCTTGCATCCTTGTAGTTTAGCATTTAACGCTGGGTGTAGGTTTAAAAGAAGCCAGTTGGAAGTGGGCAGGATGACCAACTACACCATGTCTATTTTAGAACATGCCCTCAGATTTTCCTGTGTTTCTCATCTCAAATGTCTAGGAAAGCATGCTGATGGTTTCTAATAAGTATGGACTGGAATAGGGGCCTGAGGGCTGCACTAAATGATTGGGCACCATGGGTTGCCTGTCCCTTCATTAAGAGAAGCATGTTGGTCACCACCAAGTCTGACGCCTACTACAACACACCACATCTATTCTTTTTCTATCTGACAACCAATTGTTAAAGGCATGTCCTCTAAGAAGCAAACATAACATTCAAAAATTCTAGTTTTACATTCATTGGAAGGGCAGAGCAATTCTGTAACATGTAAGAAGATGTTCAGCAGATGGACCAGCTTTTCAATGCCTTCTAGGCTCATATTCTCATTATGGAGAGTATTACCCAAACAATGTGGTTTGCTTAATGAATAGAGCCAATGCAACATATAGAGTATAACTGACATGCAAACTCAGCCAGTTGTGGTTTCATTAAGAAAATATGGCTGAACAATTATGGCTTAGTGTGATGCACATATTCACCCAATGTTCTACCTAATGCAGGAGAACTGCTCCAGTTTGATTCAGCAGCGATAACATTTCTTGTAGAGGAGCAGGAAATTCTCACCTTTGCCATTTCAATGGCCTTGGCAGGGATAAAAATTCGTGGGAAAGCATACATGGCTCCTTGAAGTGGATTGCAGTGGATCCCTGGCACTTGATTGAACAAGTCTTCTGTTAGTTTGGCTTTCATTGCAAGGTTGTTCAAGACAGACTCCTTTTCCTGTGTCAGGAAAAGTGAAAGAATGTCACACAGGGGACACCTGAACTGTGCAACCCAAACCAGCTGGCACTATTTTACAGCTCTTACTTTATTCCTTAGAGCACCAGTTCTTAAAGTTTCTCAACACCACCCACCCTCCATCTAAACTTCCGTCATCCCACTATCTGCATTTTCTTGGCTGAAAAATGGGAGCAGATTCTTAGGTCCAGCGTCCTGCATCCCACTAACAAAAGAAACCATGTTCAGGGTGGATGAGTGAATGAGTAAATAATTACGCCAATGAGGAGGACAGAGTCAGCTGTGGTAGTCCTTTATGATAGTAGGCAATTCAATCTGTATAAGATACACTTGACTTGATTCTTCAGTTATCTTCAGATCCTAAGTTTTGCTCTGCACTGTTTCTGTTGAATATTATCTGGGTTCCTGTGTGGCTTGTTGGTTGGCTTGAAATGTTGTGTGAACCCAGCCTGGGGTATAAATCAAATCAAATCTGATCCAATCCAATCCAATCCAATCCAAGTGTGAACCCAGACACTATCACTGACACATTGTTTTCAGTGCCTGCCACTTCAGACACTGGTAGGCATTCTCAGTCTGGGGTCCTCAGATGCTGGTTGGGAATGACTAAGGTCAAATACATTTGAAAAGGCACCAGATGGAGGAAGTCTGTATTAGGAAATGGCTAGGATTTTTTTTAAATAGAAGTTTCAAAATTAAAAGCAAATTCTGCTTTGGAAAAATGGATCCCAAATGAACCCTCATAGATAGACTGAAAATGTAGTATTTTCTTAAGCATTTCTTTCAACACCTTTTTTTGTTCCCATCTTCTCTGGCTTTAAGATGGGTAGGAAAATGAAAGCATCTCATGGACACACACACACCTTAATAAACTGTGCATAGGATTCCTCTCCGGGAATAGGGGGATTCACCACAACATCCATGGCTGCTTGACCCGAGACGGGTGGACACAGACGGACAGAGAGGAGCTTAACCAGCTGCCCTTTAATTTCTGGATGCAGGTTAATCACCTCCATGTAGCCTCCTCGGTAGCCACACCTGAAAACAAGGCAGAAGCAGCAGGAACAGAAAAGAAAAAAGAAAAAGGAGAGAGGGAGAAAGGGAGAGAGGGAGAAAGGGAGAGAGGTGTGGTTGGGGAAAAAACAGCATGAAACTCTTGCAATGCCAGAAATGCCACCTATAAAACCAACAACTAACACAGAATCCTATTTTAATCTTCTCATGAGAAAGGAATGTCAACTGCTTGGTGGATTGGATGGGCATATAAGTCAGGGCCATTCATTGGGGGTGGGGTTTAAAAATCATAGCTAATATTGACATAAACTTTTTTTTTCTTTATCTTTAAAGGTTTAAGTTAGCTAAATTGTCAGAGTGTTAATAATCTCCAATCAACACTGTATAAATGTAACCAAATAATATAGTGTACTACTTGTGTTTTATAATAATACAATAACAGTTTTTTAAAAAAGTCAACATATGCCACACCTGTGCAATGCAAGCCATGCCCCCTTTTATGCAAAAGCAGTGAGATGTTGATCACGTGTTGGTGGCCACCCTCTTGACCTTTTCTGACCATTCCATAGAAGGCCCAGCAAGTAATTAAGTACATAAAGTATTGCAATGCAAAAAAAGCCAACACAACCAGACAGTTGTGAAACTTACTCGCCCATGTAGCCCTTGGAAGTGGAATGAAAAGAAGCGAGTTCAACATTATTCCAATAATCTGGTCCCATCTCGTAAAGGATCTTTTTGAAGGAGTGGAACTGGCAGTTCTCTGAGTAGACATTGTCTTGATAAACCTGCACACCAGAAAAGACAGGATAGGACCCTCACTTTTCAAAAAGCAACCCCACTTTTTAGGACTCAGATATATGGCAGGGAAAGAGATATGACCAATGAACAGCCTAGAGTAGGGTTTCTCAACCAGGGTTCTGTGGACCCCTAGGGTTCTGCGAGAGGTCACTAGTGGTTCCCTGGGAGATCACGATTTATTTAAAACATTATCTCAACTTCAGGCAACTTCACATTAAAAAGGTAAGTTTCATTCCTTATTTTGAGTTTAAGAACACTGTTAATGCATATCTACAGGCCCACCCATGAAACAAATACAATTAATTTTGTAACTTCTGGCCTATATTTGAGCTTGAATGTGCAGGGGTTCCCTAAGGCCTGAAAAATATTTCAAGGGTTCCTCCAGGGTCAGAAGGTTGAGAAAGGCTGGTCTAGAGCTCTTGATGTCCCTTAACTTCTGTACTCATGGACACCTCCCTTTGCGCCCAGCAGACTTCATTCTCTTTTTTCATTTTTGACATTCTTTTAACATGTGTAAAAACACTGGAGTGCTCCAAAGGAGTTGCCAGACTCTAATATCATCCTGATCTCTGGATCCTCTGTCAACAGGTAAGCACGTATTGAAACACACCATTTTCATTTTCTAAGAATGATCATGAGACCAATGGAAGGCAAGGGATACATGTCTGTGTGTCTATAGATATACATTAATGTACGTTATACAATAATGTATTGGTTTGTTTTTTAGGATCTGAGTGTTTTGTGATTGGCCCACTGACTGTGGTGGCCATTTTGTGAGCACATCACAACAAGACATGCTCTCCAAATTCCAAGTATCCCCATGGTTTAATATTTTCATTACCTCATCAGCCAGAAGAAACAGCTTCTCTTCCCAGGCAAAGTGTATCACCTCTTCGATACATTTTCTGTTTTGAACTTGACCTAAAATTCAGGAAGAAACGGGAAAGAAGATTCAAAGCAGTCCTCCCTTCAAATGAAACAGAGGGATACATCAATCATTTCTTAATTCCAAACCAAACGAGCAACAGTCTTAGCTTTTCGCCATTGGGTTGTTAGTGAAGGGAAGATATAGACCGCTGTTTTGCCAAAAAATACATTAATAGAGGAAAAGTCAAGCAAGATAAAAGGTATTCTGAAACTGTTCCCCCCGCCACTAAAAAAACCCCACTAGGTTTGCAAGAAACCAATTAAGTCAGGAAAAGTAATAAGGTAAAACAAACCTAGAGTCAGGTTGCCTGGATTAACTTATGCCAATATTAATTTAGCCCAATTTGGGAAGAGGAATTTACAGCTACAATTCTGGAGTTGAAAAATGTAGGCCAAGTACATTACAAAATGCACAAATACAAAATTACAAAATGCTCTTCAACCAGGCCTTTGGTGAGAGAGAGGGAGACCCCTCACTTCATTGTGCTTGTCATCCTTTATGTTTTATTGTAATTTCTTTTATTGTTGTGAGTCGGCCAGAGTAGTTGAGAATTGGGTGGCATACAAGTTTAATAAATTATTATTTACAAAATGTTAGGAAGTAGAACTTGACAAAATCAGATTCTTGCTTAGCTGTTTGTCTAGGAAAGGATTCCAAAAACTATGAGGCAAAACATGGAAAATCCTTTGTTTGGGCCAACCTTTTCCTGAAGTCTTCAGTGTTATAGTCCAGGCTGTGGCTTACCACTCAGAAGTAGGTGTTCTGCAACATCCAGTTGTAAAAATAACAACTTAGGACATGTACTGTATGGCAGTGTTCCTCAACCTCAGCCACTTTAAGATGGGTGGACTTCAACTCCCAGAATTCCCCAGCCAGCATGGTTGGCTGGGGAATTCTGGGAGTTGAAGTCCACCCATCTTAAAGTGGCTGAGGTTGAGGAACACTGCTGTATGGGATAAAGATGTTGCTGTGGTTCACATATAAGTCACAAAGGATAGTTTAAGTACATATCATGATTTATTGCAACCCATGAACCAGGCCATAGAGAAATGACATAGAAAGGTGTGAAGAGCAGACTTGTAGAAGTTTTGCACACCTGTGGGATTTCCAGGATTAATGATGCAAAGAACCTTGGGATTACAGTACGCTTTGGCTTCATGTAAGGAGCGGTGCAATTCATTCACATCTAGGGCCCAGCAGTTCTCTTCGTCCAGGTAATAGTTCACCTGAATGGCATCCAATTCAGAAATGGCAGCTGAATATAAAGGATACTGAGGAATTGGGATCATCACTCCGGTTCGGGATCTCCCTCCTCCAGAGACAAGGATCTTGAGAATGGACTGGAAGATTGAGGAAAGATCATTTTTATTATAATTTTCTTTGCTCTGCCTGATCCCCAACTGTATTAAACATATATAATGGTATCCTTCATGGCTAAAAAAAAAAAAATCAACCAGAAGAGAACTTTAAGCAGTTTTTTTTCTGGAAGACTTTGAAAAGGCTGGATCAACAGAGCTGCTGATGCAGGAAGACTGTAATACCAAATTATGCCTGGCAATGGCATTTTAATAGTGCTGTTTGTTTTGGTTAAGGTAGCAAAAGCAGGAGGGACAAAGGGGAGAGGACAGAAGGCAGGCAGGCAAACCTTGAGGGATTTTGTTTGAAATAACCCCACTGAGTGCAAAATGAAGCCAGATTTTCTCCTGACAACCATCCAGAAGTGTAGCCCCTGGATTTAGTCGAAACGGAGGAGGAGGAGGAGGAGAGGGTGAGACCACGTGAGAAAGAGATCTCTACGCTCTGCAAATTAGGCTGAGCATTCTTTTTCTTTTTCATTTCCAGATTTGTGCTTTGCTTCAGCCTGGAAAAAACTTGGTGCTCTGTCCCAAACACGAGGAACTGCACATCAGAAGATGCCCCAGATGCCACCTACCGCAATGCCGTCGCTTGCTCCTGTGGTCAAGTAGATGTTCTCTGGGTCTGCGGGGACGCCGCCATCTCGCCGCTCAATGTATGCTGCTACATCTTCCCGGATGCAATTGACCCCTTGGCTGGCACTGTATGAACCTGCAAAAGGAAGGAAAAGGCCATCAGAAAACCACAGAGGACAAGAAACCTTGCAATTGTAGCTCTCCAGTCTCTCCAGTGGCATCGTTTTTCCCACTGCGTTTATAGCCGTGGCGGCAGTCCCCAGTAGAACCAGGTGCCAACTGGATTCACACAATACACAAAGCCAAAGCACAACAAACCACATTACCGCTTAGCACAACGGATCCAGCCAATGAGAAGCCAGTTTTGTCTAAAATGTCTGGTATGGCCTGAAGCACCCTTCTGCCGACAGAACACACCAATGGCATAATCCCATCCATATCCTATCTTTCCCTTCAGGTGGGATGCCGTCAAAGTGGCTAATGCCACCGTTAAAGAACATACACACAAATAGAAAATAAGAACAGCTCAAGGAAGATGCAATTAGAAATTATGCTAAAAAAATCAAAATTATTCCTAAGTGCAACACATTTATATGACTACCTAGGAAAAAGCATGGGTTCTCTCTCTGTTACTTCTGTCCATCAAATGAACTCTCTGATCAATTTACAACATACTCATATGGAATAAGGGTTAAATCTGGGGCAGATTTTCCCCCACTTTCTGTTACCTCCTTGAAACCAAGACAGTCTTGTGGCCTTTCAGAAAAAATGTCCTGATCAAGCAGTACGTTTGTTGCTTCAGCCTCCATCTGCTCGAGGCCCAATGCCTAAAATTAATCTCAAAGCAGCCACAGATCTCCCCCATTCCTCTTTTTGAGAGCACAAAACATTGGCCCTCTACAAGAAACAGAATAAAAACAGGCCCAGTACACATACTTTAGGTACCAGGAGAGCTAATTGCTACTCCAATTGAGTAACAATTTGGAGAAAGCTGATGTTCAGCAGGAAGCAGATTTATGCTTCGGCTATATCTTGCAATGTGCTTTTCAAGTTCTCTGCTCCAACGGGCCCACAGAGAAATGCCTTTTGTGAGTGTTCCATCTTTTCTGTGTGCCCTGCTGGTGCTGTCTGGGTCTAGATCCTGAATCCTGGAATTTATTTAGAACTGAGCTCTTAACACTCAAGACTGCAGAGAGATTCACCAAACATGGCCATGACGTAATGGCTTAAGAGCAATGACATCCTTTCCTCATATCAAAATAGTTACAAGCTCTTTTGTTGATATCAGGGTGACAGATGAAAATGTGCAGCCAAAGCACCTCCAATAACCACAGTAGGTTGAAACTTCCTTGCAAAGAATATAAAAACGACCACGTGTTTCTCAGACATGAAGACGCCATGTACTTCAGGACATACTTACAGGGATTGCCTTGTGTCGCTCTTGCCCAATTATACTTCCTTATATATCTAGTTAAACTAGTTTTGTAGTTTAAATGTTATTAAGGAAGCCTAGAAAAATATCTGTGGACATAAGGAACAGGATGAAGGACTATAAGCAAAAAAAGACTCAGATAGACTGGCCTTGTTGCTATTCATCCCAGCTAGCGTTTTGTCTTCTGGTTTGAGATGGGAAAGGTGTGTCTCATTTGGATTTAATGTTAAGCTGTGAGATGCTTCTACTGGGCAGTTTCTAATATTTCTGGCTGTATCTCAGTAAATTATTCCAGTTCAACTCATTTCTAGACACAATGAACTGGGAACTTCTTGAACTGGTGATGACCATGTTGATTATAACACATCACTCTACAAGACTGATTATATCCCATCAAGTTGGTGCTGACTCTTAGCAACCACCTAGATTGATTTTCTCCATAATGACACAACAGATTACTGAAAATAAACTAAAAAATATATGCAGCGCCCAGCTTCATACATTATGGTAAGCCAAAATGAGGTTTGCTCATTTATGCTTCAGGCATGGTGTGAACCCAGCCAACTGCCTGATTCAACAAACCACGGTTTATCATGTATGGATCCTATTCCATGCACTTTGCACTGATGTAGAAGTTATGTAAAACAAAAGCATATATACAAGGGGGTCTTTAGGATTTCTATTTTTACACCTGAAGAAGGTTGGCATACACAAGCAAGTAAATAGGTAGATAGGTAGTCACACTGCAATACATAAAGGCATCAAGCAAAAAACTGTGATGTATAATAATTAGAAATACAAAATGCAGGGTATAAATCTAGCAAACAAATCACTACATATACTGGAAACACAAAAGCTAATACAGCCATGATCTCATGATAAGCCACTTTCATGTTAGTCAACCTCATAGGTTGCAAATTGATCCAAAATTGTTTGCAACCAGAAATTGACTCAGTATTCAACAAAATCTGGATAGTCATCAGAAAGAACGAATCCAAACTGAAGTCCAGCATATCTCCCTGAATCTCCAAACAACATTTGGGATTGAGTTGTGCACAGAAATTAAAACAAAGAAATGCCAAAAAAGAGAAAACTTGGGAGTAACCCTGGACAAATTATTTAGCTAAGTGGTCATATCCAAATTGGTTTATTGTGCGTAACAAGCAACAACTTGTGTTTATCATGTGTAACACAAGCAACAATAAATGAAACAACTGCAAGGTGAAAAGAAACAGAAAAGAAGGTAAAATATGGTGGAAATCAGGGGAAAACAAAAGATCACCATTGGAAAGTGATCAATTCAAATCCTTCCCCCACCCCAAGCTGCCTCTAGCCCAGAAGAGCCAGTTCCTATCATACAGAAGTCTTCTACTCCTCCATGTTCACACTCCAAAATGGCAGCCAATAGAGACGGCTGGGATATAATGCGACAGGGTTAGAAAAGTACCTAAACTGTTTCCTCCGCAGCCCTGCAAGATCCGTCTCGCCCTCTCCTTGGAGTCTTCTGGGAAACTGGGGCTGTCCAACAGGTTGGGATAAGTGCAAAGTGCCACCACCTATGTAGCCCAGAAAAGACATGGGAAGAAATTAATTCCACAGCTTTAGACACAACAATTCAATGCAACCTGTAAAATGATTCCAACCTTGCTCTATTACATCCGAATTTGGATGACTGCTGGAATTTTTTCATGTCAAAAAGTCATAAGATTCTTCCCCCCTCCACCAAAAAAGCATTTCTTCTTAAGATGCATCAGCAAACAGTGAGTAACAGGAGATTAGGAAGAACCCCATCTCATCACTGCAGCCAAGGTTTTTATGTTAACGCTAAAACAGCTTTTAAAATGAAAATGACATAAAAACTTTGGTCTAATTTTAATTTAATTTTATCTGGGAGTCCTTGGCTTGACACCTATTCTCTTCCCTTGAAAATCAGCCTGATTCGCTGCAAATACCCTTATTTTATTTCTTCAAAATCAAAACTTCCTTCCATGGAAATCACTATAGCACAGGATACCTACAAGGAATCTCCCACTGAAGGGCATTGCTGCATATGCCTTTGGGACGGTCAGTTGGGTGAGAACATAACACTTTATCAGCTGACTTCTGTATATCCACCCAGAGTCACTGAGAGTTGGGTGGCATACAAGTTTAATATCATCATCATCATCAATTTCAAAAGTAGTACAGTATGTCATGGTGCTTGTTTCTCAGCTACTTGGCAACCGTACTTTTGCTCTAATTTGCTTAAGTTAGCTTTATTATCCCCTCCGGTGCACTTCTCTCACACACAAACATCTCACAACTGCTTGCTATATGGAGGACATTCTCTCCTGATCTCCTAAACAATCTGGGTCAGCAGCTTGATCTTTTTCCTCCTCGCTTCAGTTTCCAATCTGGAGAAACAGTACATAGCTGTCCACTTTGGAATAACAGCAGAGCCCATTCCCTCTAACTTTAGCTGCTTTTCTTCAAGGGACCTCTAGTCTACCTCCAGCAGCGTCCTACCTGTCGAAGGAAGGTGATGGGCTGCTGTCCCATGGCGTGAGCATCACCAATGTTGGCCTTGATGACTTCTGTGAAAGGCTTTTTGATACCCTGAAGGGAGACGACGAAAACTTGTTATGCAGTAAATCCAAGCTTTATAGAACTATCGCACCTAGGAGGACACAACTGATCAGTTCCCAACCCTCTCTTTTATGCAGACCACTGTAGTGTCACTGAAAATTTTTGAGGACCTGTAAGGCAGGCATCAGTAACATGGTACTTACACGTCACATATTCTCCCCCAAACCCTAGGGAAATTTACAAAATCCCTAGATGATTATTACTTTGTTAAAAACAAGCCAACAGCTGAAATCTTTACACAGGGCACTCTTTACAAAGACCAAGGACAACCATGCATAAATGCAAAGAGAATGGGGCAAACCACAGAAACAGTGGGCAGAATTCCTTTGGCCCTGTGTCCAAGAGCAGCTGTGTATGGATCAAGCCAGCACCCCTGTGTCCTTAAAAGCAAATAATGTCAACCAGTGTTTTTAAGGAATGGTATTGCTGTTTTCCCTTCAACAAAGCCAGTCTCAGTGTAGAGCATGTGAAGCCTAAAGTGCTTTGTCACCTTAGAAAAGGCAGGGAAAAGGTCCATCCATGACATAAGGCAAGGGGTCATAGGCAAGTCATGGGTACATTTAGACATCAAGTTTATGAACCTCGTATGTCCTTCTCCCCTTGCATGCTTGGCTTAACGAATAACCTCCTGGTTTGATAAATAGCTAAGAGGTGTCTTCCTGGGTTGGTCCAGATGTCCATTTAGCCCAGTTTCTGACTGCAGAGTCAATCAGCTGATGCTCAGAGAACTAGAAGCAGGATGTGACTGCACTGGTCCTCTCCTACGACTGCAGGAGATAATATTCAAAAGCATGCTGCTGCTAAAATCAAGACAGTCCATGCAACGGATGATCAGATGTTGTTATGGCAGAACCAGGTTTCTCTGGTCAGAAATGGCGTAACTTCTAAGTTTATTTGGAGAATAAATGTGATTAAAGATCTCACTGATGCCACCCTGCAATGATAAATGTAGAGAGTTGACATACTTGCTTATTGGTTCTTCTCCTGCTGGTGTAGTATCTTACACAGAATATAAGGTATCCTCCTATCTCTTTTACTGTGAGAACAAATTGATTGCAATAACAACTTTATATATGGATGGTTAGTACCGGATGTAAATCACTTCTATTTCGTTTTCTGTTCATCTGTGTTTCAAGCCAAAAATCTTTCAGCACTTCAGCAGATTTCTTTTGTTTATCCAATAAGTAGAATTTGTCCTTTTGTTGGTCGCCTCTAATAAAGTACTTTGAAACCTTAACAAAGTTCTTTTGTATTCTGTTTAGAGGTACAACAATAAAAGTCCATGCATATTTACAGAAGGATAATTGACTTTCTTACAAGGGCCACAGATTTATTTATTGTCTTTTTACAGGTAGTCCTCACTTAACGACCATAATTGGGACCGGAATTTCAGTTGCTAAGCGAAGCAGTCATTAAGCAAATCCAACCCAATTTTACAATCTTTTTGTGGTCATTAAGTGAATCACCACAGGCATTAAGCAAACCATGTGGTTGTCAAGTGTTTTCTGACCCATGAGGAGGTCCTTGCTTTTACATTAAAGTACCTCATTCTTTCCTTCCAGGATGAACCTGAAAGATGTTTCTTTCTTGAACAAATAAAAGGATGTATTTCAGACATAACTGGGGCAAATCAAAATGGACATTTAATCTGGAAGGACTAAGATGAAGCATGGAATGATGTGCAATTTTTTTTTAATTTATAAAAGGAATAAATGAATACTTTGCAAGGACAAATCTAATCTCTTTGCTCTAACGCTGCACTGTACACTGCTGATTTCTGTCTTTACATGTTCTGCTGCAACTCCTTTTGTTTCCCATAATCTTCTGTTTTGCACATTTGGCTTGGAACAATGGTGTTGCTGGGAGAGGCACCGATATTCAAGATATACACTGAGGCAGGTATGGCATATCTCTCAATTTTTTCAATTTATACCAGCAGTAGGTCGCCCTACATCCACCAAAATCATCAAGAAGTTATTTTTAGGGTAGAACTAGCCCAAGAGAACACCTGACTGACAACAGTCAACTAGCAATCAAGCATTCCTTTTATGTTAATGCTTAAAAAAAAAAAACATATTTTGCAAAACAGCAATATCTAAAAGAAAGAGGGAGATGTTTTTACAGGATTCCATAAGGGTGTTCAAAGCTATTCATAATCCAAAGGCTGAGTTAGTTCTTGGTCTCCCATTAAGAAGTACAAAGGCTGGAATTAGGAGAATGTTTTTCTCCTCCAACAAAAAACATTGAAGTATGCATAGTTAAAGTTTAAGGCAGTGGCTGCCACAGATGCAAGGCTTAAGATCCTCAAGATGTGCAGCGCCCTGAAATCTGAGCAAGTTCTAACAAACGATGCCATTTAGCCTTTTCCCCAACCCCCTAAGAACAGCAGGAACAAGAGTCTAAAGGCCATCCAAAAAAAAAAAAAAAAGGAATGTGAAGTTGAGCACAATTTGGGGATCTAATTTCATTTATGGCTTTTCTTCTTGCAGAGAACAATGGACCCTGTGCAGTATGGTTCCAGTTTTAATCCTTGTGGGATTCCTAGGTAAATGGCAAGTGGAAATTCAGCAGTTGAATGTCTTCCCATTCACAGCAGAGAAAACCTAAACAACAGATTTTCTGCTATTCTCATGCTGGTACTTCCAAAGCTAAAGGTAAACGAGTTCAGCCAGGAAAAAAATAGGTATAAATTGTACAGAATGCATTCAGCATTTTACCTTAATCCCAAAATATTGGTTGGGTTCATATAACATCCTAAGCCATAATATGCTTTGTCTGGCTTTGGGTTTTCATCTGTTGTGTGAACTCAGTCCTCAACAGTAGTTTAGACAATAAATCAGGACTATGCAAAGTGTGGATTTGTATTCTGTATATATCCAGCCTCAAGGTTAAGACAGAGCAGTGCTTCTCAACCTTGGCAACTTTAAGATGTGTGGACTTCAACTCCCAGAATTCCCCAGCCAGCATGATGCTGGCTGGGGGATTTTGGGAGTTAAGTCCACACATCTTAAAGTTGCCAAGGTTGAGAAACACTGAAATAGACAGAACATTTCAAGAATACTATCAATAGCATTCTTTTACCCCAATCTCATACTATAGGCTTGGTTCAAACTGACTTATTTAGTTTTAGGTTATATTATGAATCCAGCCATTGTGATTTATGGGTGAGCCAGTTTTGCATACCCAGCGAATGGCAGCTGATTAATAAACTGTGATTATACAAGCCATGCCTAACCACAGCCAGTGTCTACTCTTAGGTCTCTGCTAAGAAGCAATCCCCGTTTAGTTCAATGGGACCGACTAATCAGATACACATTTAGGATTTGCAGCCTGAATTAGCAACTCATACCACCATCCTATATAGGTCAACCGAGAAGTAAATCCCTAAGAGTTCAGTGGGATTTGTTCTCAGGAAAATATGCAAACGGCTAACACCCAAATCTCCTGTTCTCACTCTGCAGATACAACATGGCTGTTAGTCTTATCGGCTGTTGTTTGCACTAGTAAGGCCTGAGCGTAATTCAAACCGACAGGGCTGAAGCCAGAGCGAGGGGAGGCTGAACAGCCAAAAGTTAGACGGTAAATGGCCCTCAGTGCTCTGGTGAATCTTTTGGTTCACTGCACTGAGTTAATGTCACTGGAAGCCAGAGGTTAGAAACATTACCCCAGACTGCAATTTGCGGTTAAATTGGCAAAAAATAAAAGCAAACATGCTTTTCTGCTGAAAAACAGCCACAAAAAAAGCCTTGTTAATCATAAAGGGCCTTGTGGTACCTGAAAAATGTAAGCGGACAGCTATCCATGAAAGCTTACGTTGTAAGACGTTTGGTAGTCTTTAAGTTTATGGATTTACTTTAAAAGTGAGCTAGCGAAGGCATTTTAACCCCAAACGTCACCCCAAAGATGATTTCTACAGGTGGCTAAGCCATAGTGCGAACCTAGCCACTGTGGTTTGCAGCCCACAGTGCATGGATCAGTATTATGGGTGAACCACTGCTCTCTGCTTTTTTCAACAATCCATGGCTATACAAGCTACAATTTAACATAATGAACAATCACTGGTCTATTTGTTAATTTTGCTCTAGCTGGCATGGCTATCCTCCTGAAACTAAGTTAATAATGTTCTAATAGAGTCGTTTGGGCTTAAAATGCCTTCGCTAGCTCACTTTTAAAGTAAATCCATAAACAAGTAATACATGCAATATGCCGCAATCAAGTATCTGTTTCTCTGGTATGTATTCAGGAATAAGGCCTTGGATTTGTGCTGAGACGTGTTTTTTGGCGTGCTTCCATACATGTACTCAAAGGACCTGTGGAAAGAAACGTGATCCAAGCAACATTTTTTTTTAGAAAGAGAAAAAAAGAGGAACTAGATTAATTGTCCTACGCAATAGATGGAGCAAGCCAAGTTAGCTGGGTCCACATAGTGCATGAAATCGTAAACTATGGTTAGAAACCCCAGTTAGCTGGGTTTCAGTGAATCATTAAACAGAAACCAACTAAACCATGTTATGGAGTCCCTGGTGCTCCCTGAGCTTGGTTGTTTGCTTGCAGGTGTTTCATTACCCAACTTGATAACATCATCAGTGCTGGTGAGTGTGGCTTTTGCTCCCTATTTAGATACAGTAGCTTGCCCTGCCAGTGTTGGTGGGGGTGTGGTTTTCTCCTTGGTAGTTCCTTGATTAGGGTATTGTTTTCTGCTTGATTTTGATTGATTAACCAACACTGGCAGGGCAAGCTACTGTATATAAACAGGGAGCAAACCCCACACTCATTAGCACTGAGGGTGTTACCTAGTCGGGTAATGAAACATCTGCAAGCAAACAACCAAACTCAGCACCAGGGACTCCACAGTTCAACCCTGAGCTACAGATATTCTCTTCTACTGAAACTATGTTATGCTACAAGATTTGAACTCAACTTCTGAATTCTGACCTACAAGTTTCCCATCTCCAATGGAGCCTCTGCAAAAGATCTCCCCAGGGAAGGCCTTCATTAAATAGTCAGGTCCTATACTAATGACAGCTTTAAAAATTACAACCAACATCTTGAACAGAGACTGTAAAGCTGGGATGATGCATCTGAAAGGCTCCTGGTTGAAGAAGGCTGCAGCCAGCACCAAGCTCTGGAAAACAACACTACATCCCTGCTAGAACTGACTACACTCCAAGTTTATAGGCAGCCACAGGCCGTGTGCCAGCGTCAAGGGTGGATTCCAAATGCTGAAACGTACTGTACACAAATTCTTCAGCACAAAGTGTTATGTTTGCCAAAACAAAAGAAGAAAGTGAACAGCAGAGCAAGTGATAAAGCAAGAGTTTCCTGCTGGAACTTGTTTTTCATGTTTGCATTTCTTCAGGTTCTTGTAGATACATTTATTGCTAGTTTCTGATATTTCAGCCTCCCTTTTACCCTGACGCATGATTCTGGGAGCGTAGATACTATTAGATGGGACAGCCTAAACAGAAACTACCAGTAATTACATTCTGCCAGATGAATTTTAAAAAGGGGGGAAAGTCCTTGTAATTTATGCTGAGATACAAAACTCCTTGGATGCATTCACACATCACATTTAGCCATTTAAACCCATCCTTTATCAAACAACCCACAACAGTCTAGAGCAGGGTTTCTTAACCAGGGTTCCGTGGATCCCTCGGGTTCCATGAGAGGTCACTAGGGGTTCCCTGGGAGATCACGATTTATGTAAAATATTATTTAAATTTCAAGAAAACTTCACATTAAAGAGATAAGTTTCATTCTTTATTTTCAGTTTAAGAACACGGTTAAGGCATCTATACAGGCCTACCCATGAAACAAATAGAATAATTTTGTAACTTCTGGCCTATATTTGAGCCTGAATGTTCAGGGGTTCCCTGAGGCCTGAAAAATATTTCAAGGGTTCCTCCAGGGTCAAAAAGTTGAGAAAGGCTGGTCTAGACTTACATATCAGATTAAGTCATAAACCATGGTTTGCAAACCACAATGATTGGGTTCATGCAGCACATGAAGTCAAAGCCATCCAGTGGCATGATGGCTTAGCATGATGCACAAATGCAACCGACAGTAATAAAAGAGGCCAAATCCCTTTTGATGACTATGGTTAGTAAATGCCAATAGATTGCCTTTCAAAAATAAACCATGCATTGAAAGACTGCCATGGGAAAAGATCTAAGTTTCAGAATGATTGCTGATCAACGTTAACAATACTAGGTTATGTGGTCCAGTTTGGAACAAAATGCTCAGCCAGGTTAATTCTTCTTGACATATAAATATCAAGATGGTATCACAGGACTGAAGCTTATGTAAACTCAAGAGAACTAAAGTAAACTCTCTTGGAAACAGTGCTGGGCCAATAATCAGGAGTCTTAAAACCGAACAGATGGAGGTTCACATGAACACACTTTATCTGTATGCACAAATCCTTCAAACGTAGAAAACCAAAGAGTCAAGGTGAAGGGTCAGGGTCCTGCTAACTAACAGGTAGGGTGAGGCAACCACCACCTCAGTTGATGAGTGTTTGGTGAGCAGGCAGTTGCAGAGTGGCAAGCATGGGAAAAGAACTGAACTATGTCAAATAGCTGAGTTCACAAACGTTACTATTCTATTATATCACTTAGTAAGTTTATATCACTTAGTAAGTTTTGACTTAGCACGTTCTGTGAATCCAGCCAGCTGGCTTAATGTGACCCCTGCTGTACCATAATGAAGGCACTTATACAGGAGTAAATTCCCTGGGGAAAATGAAGCTGGCTTACCAGAGTCCTGTAGAACAGATTTTTCCACTTGGTGCCCTGCAGATGGGTAGATTGCAACTGTGTTATGGAAGCTGATACCTGATGTATCTGCAGGGCACGAAGCTGTTGGGGAGAGCTGCTAGAAGATAAAAATTGTAACAAATATGAACTGCTATTAATGCTTTAAAGAGCTACAGACAGGTTCCAAGGCTCCCAGTGAATTGTAAAGTATCTGGCTTCAAAGGTTACAACCAGCACCTTCGACAAGGATTGGAAAAATGATGCATCCAAATTAACAATAATAATAATAATAAAAAACTTTTAAACTGTCACCATTAGCCCAACCAACCAAAAAATCACTTAAGGGCAAAAGCCAGGACCAGGGGAAAAGGGTCCCCCCCCCCCAAAGGCGGATTTAATCTTTTATTGAAACAAGATCTGAAATATAGACTGGTTATCTATTACCCTGTTACATAAGGCTGAGGAACCTGAGATTGCATCAGAAGAAAAGTAAATATCCTACGAAATATGCAACTGCATTCTTATGCAAGTAAATGACACAAAAGATGGGAGGTGGCTGTTTGCTTTTATCTGGGCATTTATTCTAGCCTAACTGCCTAGCAAAAATGCAGAAAACAGAAAATCATTCTATTACAAGGTTGGAAAATCTATTTGAGTTTATTGACTCTTTCAGTTTGCTCACACCTGTTATCCTTTCCTATGACATCATCATGTTCCAAAGGACAGCCAACATTTCCAAAGCAAAAGAAGGCTTTCTGTTTAGCTTCCCTAAAATAATGACTGAAAAATAAAGGGGGAGGCCAGAGCACCATGCTTATTTGACCAAACAAGACAACAGGTACAGACACAATGAAAAACAAGGGTCCTACTTTACTTTATTACAGATAAGGATCACCAGCAGATGCCTCCCCAAGACTGGATATTCTACCCAGGTTAACCAGAACTGATGGTCCCAACCTTGCTGCAGGGCACCAGTTGCAGAAGACTGGAATAACACTTTAAGTAAACCCAAGTGTGCAACCAAAGCTTAAGAGGCAGAGAGCAACCCCCCCCCCTTTTTTTTTTTAATCTATGCAGAGAAAGCGGCGCTCAGCTCTTTCCGAAGGTGGCCTGGGGCAGCATTTTTTGGATGCAGAGTCGGGCTCAGTCCCCAAGCAGCACGGCGGAGGGCAGGGCCGGGGGAGAGCCGCCTAAACGAACCGTCCCCGGTCCTCTCAACAGTCTGCCCGGCGGCTGTCGCCACGGGGACTGAAGCCAGAGGCGTCCCCGGCGCGCCTCTTTCGCCGCATACGCTGGCTGGCTGCCTCTCCGGCCGGCCTCGCCTGCCCCAATCAAGAGCCGCAGCGGCGGAGGAGTGGCTCAGGGGGCGGCGGTCAGGCCGGCCCTCGGGCTCTTCCCCACGCGCTGCAAAGTTGGGGGACTCCAAATCGGGGTCCCGAGGGTGTCGCCCAGCCGCCTCCGGACGGCGCCAGCTTTTGGAAAAGGCAGTTTCCAAGCGCCCCGCCGCGCCAAGTCCCCTCGAATGCGGGTTAGCTTGGCGGCGGGCGCCCGGCTGCTGCGGTTCGCGAGCCCCGGTGAAAGGACCCGCGTACAGTGTGAGCGCAGCCAGTCGGGGCTCGTTCCGCCAGCCCGGCCTTAGCGCGCTGTAGGAAGCAAGCAGCCGGTGCGCCGGTCCCCCTTACGGAAGCCCCCAGGAGCCTCGCACGGTACCCCAAACCACCCTAATTCGCCCCCCCCCCCGCTACCTTCCGCAGCTCCTTTTCGATCTCGCCCGCTTTCAAGACGATGGGCCCCCGCACGGCGTACTCCACTGCCTTGACCTGGGGGTTCATGGACTCCAGCGTGAGGATCTTCTCGCGAGGCGCCTTCTCTTTCAGCTGCACCGCGGAGGCCTCGGCGGCGCTGCTCCGGCGGGCCAGCCCCGGCCCGGCTGTCCGCTCCGACCCCATCGGCGGGGCGACGCTCCGCGGGGCATGGGGCGGCCGGCGGCGCCGCGGTTCTTTGTCGGTGGCCAGCCAGGCGAGGAAGCGCACGGCCTCCGCTCTCCGCGGGGGGAGGCAGCCCGGGAGGCGAGGGGGAGTGGCGGCGGCAGCAGCAGCGGCTTCCCTGGTCAGCCCCGACAAGCGATGCATGGTACCTTTAGAGAGGAAGACAAGAAGGGGGAAAACCTTAAATCGGGGGGAGGGGAGAATAAGCGCCCGACCCCGCCAGCGCTGCCGAAGGCGCTCTCCGCCCGGCGCCCGCATCTCACCCGAACCAGCGCTCCGAGAGAAGCGGAGAAGGTCACCCGGTGGCAAGCGCACGCCCGACGGCTCCGGATGCCTCTTCCAGCCCCGGCCGCTCCGCCTGCAGAAAGGGGACAGGGGCGGCGCTGACCGGGCTCGCGCCCCGCGGAGCTCGCCAATGAGCAACCGGCCTCGGCGCCCCTGCCGCGATTCAGCGGCTCGCGAAAAGGAGAAAGCAAGCGCCGGGACAGCCCATTGGCCCCCGCGCCTACTGGACGCGGAGCCGCCGGGCGGCAACACCTCCCGGCAGCTGGCCGAGAGGATTGCGCCAGCCGGGGCGCGCTGCCTGATGGGGCTTGTAGTTCCCCGGAGCCGCCCTCGCGGACAGGGGGGGCAGAGGAAACTACCTCCCCCAGAATGCTCCCCTCGCGAGCGGGTGTAACGCGCCTCTTTGCTCGGGGGCGCGGGAGTGTGCGAGGCGGAGGAGGAACTGATGGTGGGTGGTCCGCGCCTCTCCCCTCCCCTCCCCGAAGCGACCTCCCCAGACAGGGTCTGTTATTTAATGAATTTAATATTTGTTTAATATTAGCAATTTAAGATTTATTTAGTATTTTCCTTAATGAAAAAGAAAAGGGCGGCTTTGCACGCGAAGTTATGTTTCCCGAACGCTGCAGGGCTCCAGAGGCAACGAGGCTCCAAGCGCCGCCGGAGCGAAGGGGAATGAGTTCGACAGAAACGCAGGGGAAGGAGATGCGGTCGGGCGCAGCCGCGAACTTTGCGGATCTCCAAGCAAGGATTCGGGGTTGCGAGCCTCTCACGTAGTCTTAGGCGTGGGCCGCACCGGAGACAGCGGCGGGCTGGTAGAACTAAGCCGCAAAAGCGCCGGCTACTGTTTAGCCTAGTAAAGCGCAGGCCCTGATGGTTAGCGGGTGGCTCAGTGTTTTTGCGGAATGTAGGCGGCTGGGTTCATTTGGCAAGGTTCAGTTCAGTTCAGTTAACCAGAGGTAGGTATATGGTGCAAACGCAGCTATTGGGCCATGGTTCGCTTTAATCATGAGTTGCTGACTAATGACGAAGAAGGAGGGCACCATGTGAGCTATCCCTAACGATAAAAGAACAGCGTTCGAGGGTCTACAACACACTCCTTCAGGCTCGGTGTTTTTCCGCTGAACTTGTCAACTTTCTCGTGGAAAATAACCAAACAGGCTAAATCAGTGTTTCTCAACCTTGGGAACGTTAAGATGTGTGGACTTCAAGTCGTAGAATTCCCCAGCCAGCTATGCTGGCTGGAGAATTTTGGCAGTTGAAGTCCATACATCTTAATGTTCCCAAGGTTGAGAAACAGTGGTCTAAATGATCAACTTAGGTACACATACAGTATCTTAGTGGGTCCATTTGTGCAAACACCATTCCAGGGTTAATTTACCCTAGTTACTAGTTTGACTCTGTTTTCTGGATTAAAATTGAACCATAAACTAACCATACCCACTGGATTTGACAGAAGAGGCTATGCTAAAATGTGGCAATCTAGTTTGTGGCTCAGTTGATGTGTGAATGCAGCTAGTGATTTATTGTAGCAAAAGCAAACAAAGAATTTTGCACCATCTTAAAAATAAACTCATTAGTGTTTGCAAAAAACAGTCTGTTTCGCTGGATGGGTGATGCATTATTCCAGCAAAGGAATGTTTTGATACATACACGTGGTAGAGGGCGAAAGGGGCAGTGCTCCAGGAAAATGTAGGCAAAAAAAAAAGGGTTAGACATTAAAACACCACAAGGCTTTCCACTGCTTATGTGAAATGCTGTGACTTAGTGTGTCAAACAAGGAAACAAAAGGGGGAAGTTGTTTTATGCTTCATAAATAATTATAAGCATGCTTCACATTGGAACCCAGATGGCACATTATGTTACACATGCTTCAACACAGCATGATATCCGAACCCATTATTTAAACTTTAATGCTGCTGTCTATTATTTAAATGCAGGGTGGTGAATTTTATTTATTTATTTAAAAAAATTGTGTGGCTGCCCATCTTAAACAACTCTGGGCGGCTCACAACAGCAGTAAAACCAGTAACCATAAAACAAACAGATTATCAAAAAAAAAACCCTGTGCTTTGATCATCCCCTTAGGATGCCCTGCAGCAAGCTCCAGTTACCTGCATTCCATTCCTTCTATTCCAATACTTTATTTATTGATTTAGAATTTATGACTGATTGCAAATGTCGTCACATAGCCTCCCGGGTAACTATCTCAAAGGATTATTAAAAATGAAATTACTAAACCATAACAATAAAATACAATAAATTAAAATATAAAATGGCTCTGTTAAAAAAAGGGGGGGGGGAGAAAACAAAACAAGACCATGCATAGTGTTCAAACAGGAAGACCTGTGGTTTCGTTGGCTTTCTTTTCTTTCTTTTTTTCCTGTTACGTGAATACAAAAGCCAGTCGTGTCGGCCAGCAGCTTAACGTGACTGAAAAAGACAAATGCTTTAAACTGCATCAACAAAAAGTGTACTTTCCAAATCACAGGCAGGAATTTTCTTATTTTGATGCTTTTTGGATCCCTGTGCTGGTGTAGAGACCCAGGGAGACGGCCTTGAAGCAAGTATTCAGAAACCATTTCGCAGCAAAGGGAGAAAAGCGTATCTTAAGTCCTGGGAAGGGCGGTAGTATTCAGAAGAGACTCAGGATGCTGCACCCTGATCCACTGGGGTATGAGGAGGAGGGGAGGAGGAGGAGCACAATCAGATTTGCAAGATTCTGTTATTATAGCTGGTCTCAATATGGTTCTAGTCTTGTGGAATTAGTTTCCTGATCTGGTCTACCTGGACAGCTGACCAGTGCATTGAGCTCTATGACCTAATGGCCTCTTCCGTTTCTGAAATTCTGTATTGCATGGGCAGCTAGAATATAGGCCAATGTTGTGGAAAGTGACAAGAAAGCTGTCACTGGTCAAGATTTGCTGTGATGCCTGGTGCAATACAGAAAAATATCCTGCTCATTGTTAATACTGTTGTTAAACCCCAGTGGGTCATGTGAAACAGAGGAAATAACCAAAGATAGCACGTGGTATCATACGCCTTTCAGGACATAGTACAAAGACATTTCTAACAAAACTGAGAAGCCTCAGGTCCAAAGTGCAACAGCGTGCCCCAACTGTGTAGTACAGTGTTTCTCAACCTTGGCAATTTTTAGCTGTGTGGACTTCAACTCCCAGAATTCCCCAGCCAGCATGCTGGTTGGGGAATTCTGGGAGTTGAAGTCCACACAGCTTAAGGTTGAGAAACACTGGTATAATCAGTGTTTGGTTTATGACTGACACTGACATAGTTCCCACAACACAATAAACCATCATGTGCATTGTTTGGCTTTGGCTTAACCTGATTTGTTAATCTGGTGGTTGTTGCTGCTTGTCAGCATGGGTTATGGATTGTGCAAAAGATGAACCCTGCCAATTATGCTTTGTCCAGGAAATCGTCTCTAAGCAAAAAAAAAAAATGAAAACAAAAATCCCTTGTGTGATGTGGGAACCAAGTCTTGTTTACACACAGCACTAAACCATAACGAAGTAAATCTTATTTTGGCTCAGCAGGATATATGGATCCAGCACTGTGATTTATAAACCACTGTTTACAACAGCATATGTTGTAATTCCAACCAACTCAGGATTATGCAGTAAACCATGTTTAGGCAAACCATAATACCATGGTTTTAATACCATGCATGAATCATTAAAGGTTTAGAGAGAGAGTAACATAATGAATAGCAACATAAGTGAGTAATGTAAAAGTGTATGAAGAAGACACATTAGTTCCAACTTCTATTGCTGAGATACAATACTGCTTTATGCACATACATGGCCTCTTTCATACACAAAATGTGTTATTCAAGATTGTCTTATACTTATTATTTACCTTCAAATGTTAAGTATGTAAAACTGGCCAGGATGGAGATAGGAATTAAAAGGTACAATTAGAAAGATATAATAGCAATGAAATTATGATGATACAATTATATCTGGCTTGTCTTAATATTTCACTTTAATATGTATTTTCATTTATGTTGTACAATATATTTCTGTTGGCTCAGTGGAATAATATGTTAAAAAATGTTAGTTGATCTGGAAACCAAATGTTGTTAATTAAGCTAAAAGCTCGGTAACATTTGCAAGTTTTCCATGTGTAACATTTGGTATTCTTTCAGAGTAAGAAATGTGCCGCAAAAGCTTGGGCTTTATTAAGTTGGGCTGCTTATTTCATTTTGCTGTATACATTTCTTCCACTGGAAAATACAGTTGTATATATTGCAGTATTTAGCGTGCTTAAACAATAGCCGAGGATAGCTTAATTCTCTTTTTTAAAATGTCAGGCTCACATATCTAATATCACAAACAGACCCAGTCAGGGTTTTTTTGTTTTTTAAATTCTGGAACCAAATCCTTTTCATGTTTGTACAATTTAGCTCAATGTTTTTGGCAACAGTCCCAGTTAGAACAAAGATAGTATTTCTATACATGGCACGCAAGGAAGATACTTGGATAGCATGCAACAACTTGCATCCACTTAGGCCCAAAAGAAGAGAAGCCGATATAGGAGATACATTTTCTCTCACACAAAGATTAACTATGTCAGTAATTGGCATTACCATTACTAGACCATTGTTTGATTATATGCCATCAAGTTGGAGTTGATTCTTAGCAACTACATAGGCAGATCTTCTCCATGATGATCTGTCCCCACTCTGGTCTTCCAACGGTGAACCCATTACCACTGTAACTGAGTCCATCCACTTTGCTGCTGGTTGTCCTCTCCAATTTCCACCTTTCCCAAGATTATAGACTTCTCAAGAGAACTAGATCTTTACATAGTATGTTCAAAATATGGTAATTTGAGCCTGGTTTATTTGTGCCTCGAGTGAGAACTCTGGGTTGATTTGTTCAATGATCCATTTCTTTGTTTTCTCAGCTATCCATGATATTATCTGGAGTCTTCTGCAACACCAACATTTGAAAGTGTCGATACCTTTTCTAACTTGCTTTTTCAAGTCCAATTTTCGCTTCTGTGAGGCGTCACAGGGAAAACCATTGCCTGCATGATTCTGATCTTCAAAGGTATAACATCTCAAAATCTTTTCCAAGGCCTTTATTGCTACCCTACCAAGTGCTTGTCTGCGGCATATTTCTTGACTGCTTTCTTTACTACTGATAATTGAGGCAGAAGCTACCACCACTTCAGTATCTTAATTGCCAATTCTAAGGCTGGTTGTTATACCTGTATTCATTAGTTTAGTTTTCTTTATATATAATCTTAGTTATCTTTTTTTCACTATACTCCTTGAGTTTCATAACTAGAGTTCAGAACTGAATTGCAAAATCCCCTGGGGCAAATGTCAGAATAGGTAGGAATTCACTAGATAAATTATACAATCCATATATTTTAGCCTTAAACTGTGTTCTCATATAGGGTATAGTATGGTTGGTTGCTCTGGCGTGGGCTGGTCCATGAAGTCACGAAGAGTCGGAAGTGACTAAACGAATAAACAACAAATGGTTGGTTAAACTGTTGTTTGTTGAGTAAACCACAATTGGCTAGGTTCACAAAACAGGCTAAAACAGAGCATTATATACAAAACACAATGTCTGGATTCATAGACAAAATCAAACAAACCACATCATGATTTAACATGAAGTAGAATCTCAAAATTAAGGAGTACAACTTCAATAATCTATTGAGCACCCCCACTGCTCATGTTGCTGATGGGAACTATAGTTCAACGTAGCTGCTAGATTAAAGACAGATGTAGCAAGTAATTTTATTATTGGACTGCATTAGAAACAGCTGTTAAAATGCTTAAGCCTTCTTAGTTTAAACATTTCTTTGTCGTTTCTGCAACACTGGTCCTTTTATTGAGAAAGCTAAATTTAAAAAGGATGAAAAGGCGGGCGGGTGTCAAATGCCAGTGTTGATCCAGAATATTTCAGCAACAGTGGGGACCTGTTGGAGGCATTCTAGTGCATGAGACAGAAAATTAAAATGACATTCTACTCACATAAATCCAGAATTTAAGCAATTATGATTCACTGGCCTTTAGTGTTGCTGAAATCTGTGTTAAATGACTACTAGCTTCCAAAGCTAGTTTTCAAGGACGCCACCTGCCATACATGGATAGACAGCATTGCAAGTAATGCTATGTAATATTATTAGCATGTCTGTGGGCTGGCTAAAAGAATATCCATTATGAAATCAATATATGGGTATTTATGAAAAGCAAAGGAGAAAAGTGAAATTAAAGGCTGTGATTTTGTTAAGCATAGATCATTGGTACTCTGGAACAGCAATAAACTAATAGATTGGTTGTCCCAAAAGATATGAATTGACGGATCTATTTAGAAAAAAAAATCCTAAAAGATGTGATTGATAGGATTTTTGTTTAATAAGTATGGGATTAATCATGGGAAAACTGCATCAGCATTATGAGAAATACATAATTGGGACTAAGAGGAAAGATGTATTTATTCTTGGCATATTCATTATAAACACTTCTGCCCCTATTTTTATTCCTTGTGGTTTGATAGCATCTTAATTCTGGATGGACTGGGAGTTCTTATTTGATAAACATGACTAATATTTTCAAATGCTATTATGATTTGTCCACATTTTTTACCTCTGCCCTAAAGTTTTTAGCAACCTGTGAATTTCCTTCATTTTTGCTGATTACAACATGCATTTTATAAAGCAGCTGGGAAGACAGTAATGTGTAAAAAGTCATTGTCCTTGAGTCACATTGTACTTGTTTTCACAGAGAAGAAATTGTAAGAGCAGACTCCTCTCCCTTAAGGACTTTGGAAAAACATTGAACTCTTGCAACAAACAGAGCATCTGGATAGATGAAGAGCTGTGGGGAGTGGTGTACAATAAAAGCAAGACTAAACTTGCTTTAATCTAATAGGCCTTTTTCCTTTGGAATGTTCTGCCTCATTTCAATGAAGCAGTTCAAATCTGTGAACATCCACCCACATCATTTGATGGGGTGAATTAATATGCTGGTTTAGGATGATAATAACAAACATGGGGCAAAATGATGGATGTGCTTATATGTGAAACATGTTCATATTTATAAATGTCTAAGTTATTGATACATTCATGAATTAAAATGCCTGCTGCAAGTTTTAGTTGTTGGTATCTTTTGTCCTGTGTTGGCTTCCTTGGGGATGTCCCCAAGATGTGGTCAAAGAAGTCGTGATGGCAGCCATGTTAGGGTAATTGAAGCTCCACCCACATGCAAGACACATAAAAAACAGCTGGAGCTTCCATTGCAGGTGCCATCCTGACTTTTTTTTTTAATCACACCCCTGCAATTCCATAGGCATTTCTTGGCCAACATTTTGTCTTAATGTTGGTGCTAATGTTTGAAGCCAAGTATAGTGTAGGACAGAGCAGGATCTCAACCCAGTTGACTTGGGGTATTTATAAGAGACTTGAAGTTAGCCAGCTGGTTAGTCTTGTAGGTGAAGTGGCCAGATGTACAAACATAAATTTAAAAATTCTAATATTTTTCTTTTATTAAAAAAGCGGTATTTGCACAATGTCTTTACTCCAGATCTAGCAAGAAGCAGGTTAAGACTATTGAAAGGAGCCAAAATTGAGTGTTGTGCTATGACCTCTCTCCCTTCTAGCTCCTTACTGGGTCACATGGATTTTGAGAAAATGCTTTGGCTTTTCCCATACCACTTTTAACTGGGTTTGTTACAAAGCTAGGGGCTGCATTGCACATTTTTAGCTTGGTTTTATGACTGACGTTTGCAGTGGCTTGTTTTCATGCAGCTTAGTGTGCCCTGCAAACCTGTTTGGTTTGGTTGGTTTATGATTCCTTGCACTGAGCCCAGAAGATGGATTCATTCCTTAATCAGGTGCAGCATGTTGTGTGAACACTCTGCCTTGGAGCATGGGGTTTGGGACATGGAGCTTTGCTGAAAAAAAGAGCTGCTCCATCTTTTAGGACAGCTGGCTCAGCCTCAGCAACTTGAAGATGGCTAGGGAATTCTGGGAATTGAAGTTCGCCCATCTTCAAGTTGTTGAGGCGGAGCAACACTGGTTTAGGACATAGGATTGGGTCATGTCTTTCTTCAACGACCTTAGAAACAAAAATGTGATGGGTTTTGTCTATGCTAACCCTAACTGGGCACCAGCCGCCCTGAGATACAGCGGAACGTGTTTATTTTTGATAAATTGAAAGAATTTATGGCGGTGTCTCCTTCCTTGAGGGGCAGCCCCGCTTTCTCTCCTGAAGAGATCCGCCTCCTCCTTCCCGCCTCCCCTTAATCGTTACTGGGACAACTGGCCAGCCCCGCCCCTCCTCGGCGTTCAGATCCCTTTAGCCAATCGCGACACTCAAGGAATTTTTTTTTTAAATCGGCCTTTTAAACCACGCCCCCGTCTTGCTCCCCGACGAGAGGGGCGCGGTTTGGCTTTCCCAACGGTTTCGGGTTTCTATTCCGCCTTTGAAAGCGACCCTGGGCGCCGGCGCCCGCGCCAGCTTTCCGAGGTGGCGTCATATACGCATGCGCGGCCCGCTCGTGGTCAAGGCGTTGGGAGGATGGGGCGGGAAAAAAAAGGGGTAAGGGAGGTCGCGCGCGCCTGCCAGCGAGCGAGCGGCCGTTCCTATTGGCTGCCGCGGGCACGAGGGCCCCGTCCCAGGAAGGTGGGCGGGGCAGGCGAGCTCGCGCGCGCTCCCTGGCCGCTCTTCGCCCGCAGTTGGCGCCGCCACGGAGCTGGGTAGTAGCATGTCTGCCGGCCGGGCCAAAAAAGTGAAGATGGCCACCAAGTCGTGCCCTGAGTGCGACCAGCAGGTGAGAGCCGCAGCCTGGCCCCGGCTCAAGGGGCTGGTTGCCATGGCAGAACCCTTCCCCGCGGCTTTGTCCATCCTCCAGCCCTAGCGGCGCACCTGACCCGTCCAGGTGTATTGCCCGCGTGGTCTGTCCCGGCGCTGTGGGGACGACGAGGATGCACGCTCCTTGACAGCACGGCGTAGGCGCTTACGGCTGGCGACCCCGCTCTGAATACCCTCCCCAAAGCCGGTTCTGTAGGGGGCACTTTCTGCCCTTTATCCAAATGCTGCTCCTCTTTCATTGGTAAATGGCTGACAGTTGCAAGGCTGGGAGGAAGAGCCGACGTTAAATCAGCTTTTTCCTCAGCCTGATGTTCCGCAGAAAGACGAGCACTTCATGTCCCGGGCTTGCTTATAGCTGGACCGCCTCTGGTGGGCGCTGGGTTGGAGAAGCTGTAAATCCGTTGTCCTGGTTCTTAAAGGCCTGCTCTGTAGTATTTTGCAGAACTGGGGGGGGGGGTTATTCTGAATCAAGGCCTCCATTATGTTCCCTGGAGGTGTGATCCGGAAAAGGTAACAGGCTGGAAATGCCTGGGCTGTATCAGTCTTCCTTGATGGGTAGAATGGGGACCTGCTAGTGCAACCCTTTGCACGTTGACTCAGAAATTGCCCACTGAATTCAACTAGATTTGCATACAGTGCAGGAATTAGAAAATTGCCACCTTAGTAGCTGACAGTACAGTTTTAGATCAGCTGAGGGTTTGTACTCTCAAATTCAGATAGTTTTGTTTTTGAAATGTGGTTATTACCATGCTTCTTGTAAATAATATGTCGCCCCCCCAATGTTTTGTGGTATTATTGATTAGCTTAGATCTGCTACCATCCCTTGGATAAAAACATGTCAGTTTTCCAGTTATCAGCCTACTGTTAATGCATTGAGCTGGGAGAAAACCCTTTTGTTTGTACTGCTTTATGCAGATAAGCAATCTTCTGGTTTCCCAGTTAGATCTGTTTAACTCAAAGCTTACATGTATATTTTTAATCCCTGATCTATGAAAAACAAGCATTTGTTGAGAAACAATGCAGAAAACATAATTATTTTGAGGAAATGAGAGTGTTGGATAGTTATAATAAATCGTCCCTTATCCTTTTGTTTTAGTATAAGTAAATATTTGATGAGAGCCAGTTTGGTGTAGTGGTTAAGGCATCAGGCTGGAACTGGGAGACCATGGGCACAAAGCCAGCTGGGTAACCTTGAGCCAGTAACTCCCTCTCAGCGCTAGGAAGGAGGCAATGGCAAACCACCTCTGAAAATCTTGGTAAGAAAACTGCAGAGACTTGTCCGGGCAGTCTCCAGGAGTCAACACTGACTTGAAGGCATTAAAAAAATATTTTTTCTCTCTTTGAAAGCCTTTTTTTCTCCATCTACGTAGAATCATGTAGTCACTTAAATTATTTTGGTCACTTAAAATTATGTTTATAAAACTTGGGAAGGCACTGTGTGGCAGACCTAGTAGAATTTGACAATTTATCTTTGTTTATTTAAAAATGTAATACAACTTCAGCTGGATAGTGTGATTTGGATGGGAACTTGCATGCATCTATATTCTGTATCTGTGTTTCCTGTTGGCATCTGGTTGGCTGCTGTGCGAACAGAGTACTTCAGTAAACAGGCCTTTTGGTGTGATCCAGCAGAGCTATTTTCAAAGATATTTTGCAACTGTTCTTTCCTTCCTTCCTTAATGGGCTTTCTGTGGTAAGAGAAAAAAGATGGATGAAGCCATGTATAGTTGTACATAGCAGTTGATATAATATTTGGGCTTCCAAAAAATTCTGAGAACAAGGCTGTGCAAGAGTGTAATAGAAGCTTCCTTTGAAGCATCTTAGGTCTATTCATGTTAATGGTACAGTCTGATTGCAGCATTTCTTTTCTAAAAGTCAGTGGCTGCCAGCAATTTTCAGTGCAATCTCTTTGCTTGATACAAGTGGCCTTGAATAGGTTGAATTCAAATTGTCTAGTTTCAGTGGTTTGTGCCTTTCTCTGGCTGAGTTGGATTGTGTTGTTTTTTTTAAGTCCGTGAGGTATTTGCTGAGCCATCTTAAGCACTTTCAGCTCCAGACTTCATCTAACAAGTAAGTTTATATTGTGTATACATGTATCTACAGTGGCAGAATTTCCAGCAAGCCTGACGTTTTGTTGGAAATTCTGGGAATTATTGTCCCTTGGCCTCACTGCCTTGCAAGTCTGGGAACTGTAGTTGTGAAATACTTAAAGGAAATCAGGTTGAGACTAATCTAAAGCAAGAAATCTACCTCTACCTTTGAATGCTTATATATTTAAGTAAGGAAAGCCTAACCTTGTCCAGTAGTGTGTACTCATGTGTTTTCAACATTTTACAAAGATACTGCACAAAATAACAGCAACCATATTGCAAACTCATTTGCTGTGGCAAATGTGAAGGTTCCTTGTGCTTCAGGCATAACTTATCTGGCATAACTTCCCAGTGTTATACACTTCCTTTCCTACTGTATAACAAATTATTCAGAAATTTCAGCTTTGAGTGATTATGTGGTATTTTATGGTCCCTAAAGTCTCCTTTTGCTTATCCCTATGAGAGGCTTTGCAGTTTAATTTATTTTACAAGGCTCTTGCATCAAAAATGTTTATTTCTCATTCTGATTATATTTGAGCTGGAAACCTGGTCCAGTCATGCACACTGCAGTGGCTCCCCATGAGGAAAGGAATTTGGAGTTTTCTAGCTGAAAAAAAGAAAAGAAGTTGGTGTGTAGGGGTATATAAAATTACTCCTTGGGAGGGAGGAAGTGGGAAGGGAGGAACTTTTCTTTCTCTGTCATAACGCTAGCATGTGAGGAAATCCAATAAAGCTGAGTGGTCGGGAGACTCTGGCTAAATAAAGAGATGTATTTCACTCAGGGCATGGCTGTGGCATTTACTTCCGCAAGAAGCAGTGATGGGTGCCAATGGCAGCTTTAATAGGGAATTAGAGTAAAGCTAAATGGTTACAACTTACTAGTCTGAATGACTATTACCTCTGCCTTCAACTTCATGTCTGCCCACCTCCAGGCTCCAGCAGTGATGATAAATAGCAGTGAAAATATCATTTTTCCTGTAAGATCTCCCAGTAGCAGGCTGGAAAAAATTAAAAATTATATATACATATTTTAAAATGTACATATATTTGTGTATTTTAAAACTGCTTCTGCTTTTTACATTCTTGCCAGCTTGCTGCTTAATTATTCTATGGTTGTAATTTTAAAATGGTTTGTAGATGCTGTGTTTTGTTAATGGCCTAATGAAAGACTAGAAGCAGGACTAGGGAAGCTAAAGGATGCCTTAAGATGAGGTGAAGATGATTGCTGTAATGTGCAATTTTCATTCTATGTGCAGTTTCATTTCTGCTTTGGAGTCATCATTGACTAAGACTGAAGCTGTTTTTATGACTAAGTCCTTTTAGCAATTAATGTTACCCTGTGATGTGTAGCACATTCAATTCCTTAAGTTGTTTCCCTTTAAAAAATATCCTTATCTCTTTTTTTCCCCTGGGTATAACATACACATTTACTTAGTATTATTATTGGCATCTTTCAAAACACACACAAAAAAGGTCATATCAGTCTGTTTTTTAAAAAAATCCCCAAACCACAGTTGAGTAATACTTTATTAGAACCATTCAGGGTGTCAAAAATGTTTTGGGGGTTTCCAGAAGCTGAATGTTAAGCAAAGTGAGGGCGGGAGAGAAACAGACAAAATAATCCAGGCTTTTATGTTAAGTAAAAAAATAAAAGTCTACATCAGGCAAGGATTTAAGGTGGAGTCAATAAAGAGAAGATTGCTGTCCTAGATGTGCAGTGCTCTCTTCTAAGTGGTATCCAGGTTTCAAGTGACACCTAAAGATAACTTGGTCTAATTAAGCTGATAAGCCAAAATCAAACCACATTAAGCCTTAGTAACATGGTGAATCCAGCCAAAGAGTTCTGAAAAATTGGTAGCTTACTCATTATCAAAATGGGTGACACATTTTACTTGGACTTAATTACAGTATTACATATTCTTAGTTCTGTGATTCTTAGTGATAAAAATACATTACCCTGTTAGCTTTCTTTTATTTTTTTTCACATTTCTTTAAGCATTGTCACACTAAGTGCAATTCAGAGTATCAAAGTACTGCAACACCTGAATTTTCAAGGTCCATCTTTACACAAGTTATTGATAAAGGCTAGATGGACCTTCTGGTTAATTTGTCACTTAATTCTTCCAGCAATGGCAAAATTTACTTTGTACCTTGAAATCAGGGGGACTTATCTTCCTTTCATCAAAGAATAACAGCCAAGGCCACTGGAATTTTAGGAGGAAGAAAGATGTCCTTCCTGATCAGCATAAAGTGTGAGGTTTCAGACCTGATGTGAAGTTGCTGTGCTTACACTTATACTAATTTTCAGGGTTGTGATACAGAACAAGATTATTATTCCCACCAAATTCAGAGAGCCTCGTTTCCGAGAAAGCATAATTTGTACTGTGCTCATAAGATATTTACATTTTTTGCTTTGCATATGAGTTTTTGTGACATGCCCTCTTTTGTGTTTTTAGTGTGCAGGCCTTTTCCAAAGTTGACACATTAAACTGGGCATGAAATAGTGTTTCCAAGCTAAACAAATTTACCTAGTTTGGGGGTCTTGGATGATGACCAAAGAAAGCAAAATTAGAGAGCTTTCGTTGTGGTCTAAATGTGTCATGGAGGAGTTTTGTTTTATTTAACCATTCCCCAAAGGCCTCATTTCAGTGTTTTATAAGCTAATTCTTCTGAGCAGCTCATGCTGTTTTGCTCCAGTGTTCTGAAAGCCTCAGAGGAGCTATTTATAGCTCCTGTGATGAAAACCTTTGGGGTGTTTTTTAATTTGTGAAAAGTCCTATAATTGTTTCCTTCTGAAATATCAGATCATAAAGCTACTCTACTACTTGGGGAATTGGAATCAAAATAAGTCTCCCAAATCATAGTAATTTTTAGGAAGACCTGGGAGATATTATTCAGTGTAAGATAAAAATAAGTATATGAGAATTCTTTGTACCTCAGAAATATTAATATGAGGTTCTTGGGATTGTAGTGAACCCTGCCTTCAAAAACAGAAGCTGCTGTTACACTGTTTCTATAGTTAATGTCATTGATGTCTTATTCAATGACATTAAATATGATTGTTCTTTAGCAAGGGAGACTGGAAATGTAAAAAGCGGACTAGGAGGACTTATTCTCTACTCAGTAAACTGAAACATACCAGCCCTCTTTAGTACTTAAAAATACTCACCTCCAAGGTGAAGCCTCTCAATTCCTATAACATAAAGAATTCCATTACCAGTACACTGCTGTTAATTCAAAATGTAGAGGTTTGAACAGAACTAATACCAAATGGCGTTGACATAAAGTGGCCATTGTGTGGGAGAGGCAGAAATCTCTGTGTTTGGATTCATACGCTAAAATTGTGGGTTTGTAATTTTTTTTAGAAAAAACCCTTCCTCCTGTTCATATAAGCTAAATTGTAATTGATTCCAGAACCATTAACATCAAACCTGCAAATTAAAAGATAAAATAAACAGAAAGAATATCAAAGCATCTTGGAACAGAGCAAGTCAATGAAACCTTGGAATGCAACTGAAGAGGCAGCTGAAGGTTGATGTATTCATGGAAATGGCAGCTTCAGTTGTTGACCAAGGACCAGTAACGCGATTGGAAAAGCGAGGTTTTGAATGCAAGCCTGCATCTGCCCAGAAACACTGGAACTGCTTACACTGAATTGTAGCTCTGTTCTCCATTGGAAGCTGCGTCTGAAAATTTGTCTGTGGTGCGTGATGGGGAAATTTATTCTGTTCTGCTCTTTAATATCTGACAGTGAACTTTTTCAAGGGGAAAACACAGTAATAAATGTTATGACTCAGTTTGGATTTAAAATTGCACACAAGTATTGTGACATCAATTGCCTTTCTACTAATTTTTGCTTAGAAGAAATTATTTTTTAAAAAATTAATGGAAATGCCTTTCTTGGGACTAGTTCTTCTGGAGTATCAATCCAGTTAATCATCCTTAGTTGCATAGTGAATGACTTCCTTTGTTAATAACAAATTCTGGCAAAAAAAATGCATGCTGTACTTGAACAGTAATAATCTCCCATTCAAAGGCAGATCCTCATCAATGTATGGATTGTTATAAGAGCTCCACCTCTGGCAATAGTTGTAATACTGTGTGATGCACCCAGAGGGAGGGTTTTAAAAGGAATGTTGAGTAGCATTTCTTCTTCCCATCAAAACTTGTTTGCGTTGGGTCTAACTCCAACCTTTCATGTTGTGTTCATTTTCCTAAAATGAATTAATAACCCATTGAAGTTGAAACAGTAAAAAACATGGCAAATAACCCAGTAGGTTTGTAAAGCACTCTTTATTTAAGACATGTAATTAGTATCCAGTCCACTGCGGTTGCTGGAGAGTGTGTTCATCTACAATGATGTGAATTGCATGCAAAAGTAATCTTGTTATTATGCAGCTGATTTACTGTCAAGAAGATAACTATGTTGTAAATCAGCATGGTGTCAGCAGATGATTTACAGTGTGCTGTCAAGTTTGTCCATTCAGAAGTAAATTTGTTAGAATTCAATTCGGTACGTCTTTAGATTAAAATGCAAAACAAAACTTCTCCATAAAACAGATGGTATCAAAGTGACGGAGTCTGACTTTCTTCCAAGTTTTTCTTTTCTCTTTTCTATCCTTTTTATGGAGGGGGCTTTCTCTTTCCCCCTCCCAAGGAAGGAATATTCAGACAAAGGACACAGTCTTACAGTCTTCATCAGTACAGCTCAAGGATTAACTGCATGATACGCATATCAGCTAGGCTTGTGTTTCTCATGGCAAAGGGGTTAAAACAAATTCTCACCTTCCTCCCTCTTTTTTTTCCCCTATTTTTCTAAGGTTCCTGTTGCATGCAAGTCCTGTCCATGTGGGTATATATTTATCAGTCGGAAACTCCTGAATGCAAAACGTTCTGAAAGGCTGCCATCTTCTGCAGGTATTGCTCTCCTTCACCTGGTTTGGCTTGACTTGAAATCTACTTCTACTTCTTAAGGCCCTTCCTTTCATTCAGAAGAAATGTTGGAATTGGCAGCATCAACGGGAGAGGTCAGCATCTGCAGGACAGTGGGCAGGGCATCTGCCATTTTGTCAGTTTTGACAGATGCTCCCTCCCCCAGACTGAGGGTGGAAATGGGTGTAGCTCTCAGCTGCATATGCTATTTTGTCCTAGAGAAAGTAGGCCATAGGTTTTGGAGTATCAAAGACATTAATGTGATAGAATGTCATTGACCTTATATCAGCACCCAAGCTCAGAAATATTCTTTGTTCCTGGGCTTGGTCTACCCACCTTCATTTTTCCTTTACCACCTCTCTTTCTTCTCATACGTTCTCAAACATTTTTGTTTCATTAGTCTGGCTCTTTTTTATTGGTAGAGAAGAATGTATTTGTCCTCTCTTCTTCCTTTCACCTTCATGTTTTACATTTTTCTCTTATTCTGTTCTTTTTCTTCTCTTTTGGGGCTTGGCCATATGGAAGTTCTTGCAGGTTAACATTCTCCTGTTGGAAACTGCTTTAAAGTATCTTTTCTGAAAAACAAGGTTGTCCAACTTCAAAAATAAGGAATAGTTTAGAGGTAACTTGATTTATGACAGTGTTCTGCTTCGTGCATCAAAAAAAGCTAAAGAAGCTGAGGGGAAAATATAGGATGGAGCAAAGACTCAGAACAATTCCAGATCAGATAACGTGTGTGTGTGTGTGTTTGTGTGTGTATTTTTTTAAAATGTCTTGCAACAGAAAGCAGAAGTGAAGCTAAGAGAAGACGGACAGAGAGAGTCAAAAGAGAGAAGATAAATCCTGTGGTAAATAAAGACTTAGAAAACAGGAAAAGATCCAGATCACATAGTCATTCAGATCACAGCAGAAGAGGAAGAGGACGACCTAAGGCAGCTTCATCTAAAAAGCATGATGAAGAAAAAGGTATGAAAATCAGCACTATTATTTATTTGTTGGATTGACCATATTTCTTTTATAAGGTAACCTTCATTGTTTTATAAGCTATGCTTAAAATAGATTGTCCTCCAAGATGTGTAGTTTCTTTAATGTTGATCTAGTGTTCACCATGATGGCTGGTGGATGATGGGAGGTGAAGGCAATGTATCTGGAGGACAGTAGGTGGTAAAAGGCTGTATTGCTATTTTTGAGATGAATTTCTCCAGACCTAGTTCTCATATTATGCTAAGTCATTGTTTATTTAACCATGGCATATTGAATAAGGCACAGTTGCTTTGCACAACAAGCTGAACCATAAACTATCATTTGCATGCCATTGTGGCTGAATTGACAAGCCACAGTATAGTTTAACATGCTATTTGAACCCAATCTTAGAAAATATCAGGTTACCTTTCAAAATTTAGGCTTTAAGTTACACATACAACCTGGTAGAAATAGGATGATTATGATTTATGATTATGTTATGATTTTATTTACAGTACATTAATTAACACAATGTGACTTTACTGGATTTGACAGGAGACTGTTGGCTTCACCTTCTTGCTTGCAAGCCTGGAGGCGTCTGGTGCATATTGTTAGAGCAAGTAGGACTCTTGCCTAACCCAACAAGCTTGTTCTTGTATTAAGATGTTCAGAGTTCTGTGTAATAATAGTTTATATTTGCATGCCCAATTCCTACATATTTCCACTTCAAAAAGAAGAAACTGAAATACTCAGTTCATGCAGTATCTTTTTTTCCTTCTACAGAGAAACAAGAAAAAGAAGTTGACATGTATGCAAACCTTTCTGATGAAAAGGCTTTTGTATTTTCTGTGGCCTTGGCAGAAATAAACAGAAAAATTATCAACCAGAGACTTATTCTTTGATTATCTGGTCATGACCTCAGCATGCCGTGCTGTTTATGAAGCCAGGTAGTGGATTTCAAACCTTCCGTGGCCTCTCCAGCAATGAATGCTGTTAACCTGCGTCAGTTGAGGCCGTACGTTTTTCCTGGCTGAATCTCTGCCTCTTGTGATTGCTTTTGAAGCCTGCAGACTTGATGTTCCAGCTAATTGTCAAGAAGCAAAATTAACAGCTCCTTGCTTTGTTGAAGGGGCAGGCGGGGATGTCTGAAGCAAAATCTTTTCACTCTGCAGAGACAGCTAGAAGAACTCTCAAAAGTTTTTGCACACTGTTCCTTTGAACGTTGCTGCACTTAAAATGCAGTGTTTTAATTTAAAATTCCCTTCACATAATTGCAGATTTTCAGTTATGTTGAACATCTATGTATATAGTCAAGCTAACCTATACATAAATTGATATTCTGGTATTTTATTGAAATCCACGGATTGTGAAATCAATTGGTGGGTTAAGTTGAACTTATTATTATATAATATGTTATTGGTTTAAGAGTCTTTCTGCGTTGTTCTGAACTTTATCAAATGGACGTGTAAGACTGTAACCATAGAAACATGAGGGAATAAATTGCATTGAACTTATTGGGATGTGAGTAAGCAGACATACATTCTGCTGATAGGCTTTTATAAAAGCTTATTTTATACAGTCTTTGGTGTCTCGGGTTTTAAAATCCTATAATCCAGACTTAATTTGGCAGGCACCAGATCAAGGAAAGCTGGTCTATGATTTCATATGGAAATTGTCTTCTAAATTTGTTTTGCATTAGCAGTGTTCAGATGCCTCTATGTCAATTAAAGAATTTGAATTAAAATATCACATGTGTGCAGTTGCAGTGAAATCATGGGGACTCCATTCTTCTACTTCTTGCATCGTTTTTAAACCTATTAACTGAACTTCACATTTCAGTTCCCAAATGTTGCAAAATTATGTTTGTATAAAATATGAAATAATCCTCACGTTGGTTATAAAAGAGAATAAGAATGGCAATTCCGTTGTTAGAAACAGTTTAATTTCATTTTGATGTTTTGTTTTTAAAAAGGGGGTCCTGAACTCTTATCCAGAAATATTCAGAAAAAGTGTCAAGGATAGCTGGGAAGCCTTGTTTTTATTTTTAAATGAGATAGCTCAAACCAAATGTCGCTTTCTGGGGCTTCTTATTTCATTCTTGCAAGATGTGGAGTTCCCCAAGTCTGCTGCTTTCTCCACCTTGTGCAGAGTGATGCAAATCTGGATACGTCAGTAGAGATAGTTTTTATTCCAAATTTTGGTACCTAATTAACTTAATTTGGCAGGGTAGCAGGTGGAGGTATAACTGGTTTTGGAGTAGAAGTCACGTACAGGGCCATCTGGATGTACCTGATATACACCCCTACCTGGTTTGAAGCCCTTTTATTGGGTATATGTACCCTTCTGACTGAGCTAACTTGGCTGTGGTGCCATGGGGTGCTGTATAAGGAGAGAGAAAGAGGATATCTCACCAGAAGCAGTTAACAGCCACATGGAAAATTAAAAAGACACTTCAGAATATATGTACCTTCCCCTCTTTTCATTTTTTTTCTCTGCTCTCTAAATATGTCTATACGTACAAACACACATGCACGCAGGAACACACACACAGAGAAGTCATATTTATTTGATAAATGTATGCTCCCTTTATATGCTCTCGTGGCAACTGTCCCTGTTTTTTTCCAAATAAGGACATGAATTAGAAAAAAAATCCATATAGGGATAAAATAAGCTTGTAGCTCTTAAATGTGGTTAAAATAATGCTTCACAGCTGGGACCATGGTTTATATTACAGAACATTGTGTGGAACCTATGTGGAAACCGCATTTCCTACCTGTTCGTGTGCTCCTCACTCCCATCTCCCCATTGGTCTCTCATGCCTTTGCTTTTAATTCTTCAAAACTATGCATTAAGAATATTTTTTTAAAGCGCATTTAAGTTCTTAAGAACCTGAGGTTATATTCCTTAACTCCAGACTTCATACATTTTTCCACCAGAATAAGGAAGAGTAGTTTGCTACGTTTTCCTGTTTGTAAGGGTGACATTGTGCATGATTGTTAAGCCCACAGCAGCTTCACCACTCATGTAAAAGCTTCTGACTTCGTCCATGAGCATTGAAAAACTGCTCTCCCCTGACTTAATAGAAAGGAGTGGGATTAAAAAAAAATTAAATGGTAGAATAATGGTCCTTTGAAATAAAAAGGAAAGAAGCATGTACAGGTGGAATAGTGGAAGACCAAGCCAAGCCCTGGGAATCTCCCTCCGTCTTCCTTCCTAGGGTCACTTGTATTCCAAACGTATTCATTGTTCTGCCGGTTGCAATTCTCTTCTTGCCTTTCCATCTTCCAGGGCTAGGTGGCATTGCCTTCCTGTGGAAAAAAGAATCCATGTATGCTGTGGTTACTTGATCACTTGCTGTGAAGAGCAAAATAAACATTTGCTCCCCTTTACTAAAGTGGTTGGAAGAAATGTGTCCTGAGTTTTTCCAGGCAACTTTCCCCCAAGACACTTTCCTCTTATCCTTCCCATTGCGTTTTCCCCTCCACATCACACGGCTCACCCAAAACATTCCAAAATTCTTTTGACTTTCTGGAGGATGTGTCCTGTATCAGACATTATATTGATCTAGACCAGTTTTTTAAAATTTATATTCTTAAGGTATATTTTGCTGTTTATACCCTCATATATAATTGGTAGTAATAGCATCTCTTGCCATTATTATCATATCATTTTGTTCTACCTGATGGGTTCTGTCTTTTATTCTGTTTTGTTTTTTTATTAGCTATAAATAGCAAGGCGGGGTGTTAATCCAATAAAAATTATTCAACCGACATCTGTGAAGAGCTTCAACCATTTTAAGGTGTGCCAGATTCATTTAAAACAAGGACAGAAATTATGTATACTGCATATGTTTGGGAAAATTCATTTGGCTACTATTGTGAGGGTTGGTGGGTTTATCCCAGGGAAAACCAAAATACGCTTGACAGTATTATCATGGGCTCCTTGTCTTTAACATGTGAATTTCTGAAATACTGAAAGAATTTAACATGTGTATTCTGAAATACATGGCATGTTCAGAATATATTACATATATCCTGTTATTTTTATTAAAAAGATGTACAACCCATATTTCGACATAAAATAATTTATCATGTGCCTTTGCTTATACAGAAGAGGAATTCCAGAAGAGGGGAAGCCTACCAAAACAATTTTTTAGTTTGCTGCCATGAGGAATGAGTTGACCTGAATGCTATCCGATTTAGGAAAAGATGCAATTATCTGAATAGAAGGACTTCGTAGTGCCATGTTTTTCTACAAGCTGCGTTTTATTAAATTGGTATCAGCAAGGAACTTTTGCTAAAATACAGCTTTCTATGGAAAGGAAATATGGAATTCAAAATTCTTTTATCAAACTATCTTGCTTCTTAGCCAACTTTTATATTGCAGCTTCTTTTCTGTTCCTTGTACATTAACAAAGATGCTCTTGATGCATCCATAGTCAAAATATTGGGAAAATAAGGTGATATTTCTGGAAATGACTTCTAAGGCCAGGAATCAACAAGAGAAATTTCATTTTTTAATTTTTGCTAAGGAAGCTGTAGCTGATAGGAATGTCTGCCACTCCATCTATTTACCTTGAACTGATAAAAATCCTATTATTCTATTATTTGGATTTGGAGGTTCATCTTTGTCTCTAAACCTGATGTTGAACAAATGTTTGTGCATACCAAGAAGTGCGTATGCAGCCAGTGGAATGGTGTAATGTAGAAACACAAAATAATGTGCAAATACTTTTTGTAGTATGTTCCCAGGAACAGATGTGTGTTCAGGGATCACTAGAAAAGTGTTGCGATTTCAATGAAATTGTCACAAGGAAGGTATTCCCAACCAATCAATGAACTACCAAATTTCTTTGTTGGCAGAGTCCCCTTAACTTTTGGACTAGTGAAATGATCAAGATTTGGTGAACATTGGAGAGCAGCCACAAACTTAGATTATGGATTCAATAAAATCATGCCTATTTCATCTTAAGTCTTTTTAAACTAAGCAAAAGAAACAAAAAACACCCTCATATATTTTGGAAAAAAGTGCACAAACGTGTGCAAGACACCAGGAACCCTAACATGTGGGCAATAAAGATCTTGTTAGGGCAGGGGGTGTGTGTGCCTTTATCACTTCCAATTTCTTCAAAACCCAATTAGTTGTGCAGTGCGGGGAGATGATAGTCCTGCCTTGCTGTCTTAAACAGCATCTATGGACTGAGCTGGAATTTTAAAAACCCACTCTGCTCTGGTAGAAATCTGACCAAATTCTCCTGCCCCACTCCACTTTCTTAAATAGAAGCAGCCAGCAATACGTTGTCATTAGCAAGGTTGGAATTAGTGATGGCCGGGGGAGAGATTTCAAAACAGATTGCAGAAGATTTAAATGCAGGATCTTAGCCTTGAAATGCTCCCTCTGCTCTACCTGAGATGGAAGAGACAAATCTCAGTTAGTTTTAGAGAAGCTGGTAGGGTTCTGACCTTTTGCTCTAATCCATCTGGAGGGAAGCACCTTTTGAAATATGTTTGTGCCAACGCTGTGCTGTCAGAGATAGGAGGGCTGTCTGAGGATGCTTCCGCAGGAGAAAATTCACCAATACCAAAGTGTGTGTTTCCATTTTATTTCTATCCAATTGCAGCTTTGCTAGTGGTCTTTCCTGATTTATAACTGATAAGGACTTACCCAGGCTCCCGTGTTGCTATTCTGCTTTAGACTTCCTGGTGACACTTCTGTGCTCTATGCTAGTATCCAATTCTACGTTGGCTCATGGTTGGAAGACAAATGAAAAGGTAGGTGCCAATGGAACCAACACGCTGGATTTTCTTTGTGTTTATGGGACGTTCAGTTGGCCATTACGGATATTATGTTCTTGGTTTGAGTGCCCAGAAATTAAGTTATTCTAAACAGTAATGGAAATAGGGAAAGGAAGACCTTCGTTATTTCCTATGTGTGCTTTATTTTGACATTGGATATGCAGGATTTGTCAGCGGTGCAGCAGCCAAACAGCAGAGTAAAATGAATAAACAATGGGCTTTTATGAAATCCCTCTAGTGAGAGAAGATGGGCGGTGACAAATTTGATAAATAAATAAATAAATCCAAAATATAGCACTGTGATGTTTCCCCCTCAGAGACAGAAGTACTCAGTGACTGAGCTCTTAAGAGCAGTTTGGGAAAAATTCTTGAGGATCATTGCTTGGGATGGAAAATGGATTCAAAATGAACAGGATTAATACAAAAGCTCAGTTGCCATGGGCAGGGATGTGAAATGTCATATATGTGTTTTTGCTTGTTGAGATTTCTCAGCTCTTTATCTCTGCTTAGTTTGCTGTTAAAGGGACCGTCGCTCAGTTTGCTGGACCAGGAAGGCATTTCTTGCTATGCGTTTGAGCTGTTGGTATGACGGAAATTTCTGCCCAATCTTAGAAGCTGACTGCTACTTACATTTATTTGGCAGGGTTTCTGACTCTGCTGAGACAAAATGCCACACTGGAACAGGCCTGAAAAGACTCTGAAGATCACACTCTTTTCCTAGTGCATGCAGCAATTAGCTGCATTTTTATTTTCAGCAAAATGTGATTGGTTATTATTACATCTGAATCAGGAAACAATAGGTTGGATCCTGGGATCTGTAAGCAGATGTTTACTCATACAAAGGGGAAACTTGCAATTATAGATAAGGATGGAAAGCAATATCTCTGTATTTTCTCATCCCCAGCTTGTTCTAGAGGGGTGGAGGGCACACTAGGAGAGCATCAGTAGCACTATGAAGGTTGCATGGGGAACTAGTGAATAAGTGATCCCTTCTATTGGCAGCAGCCTCTGAAACTATTTCTTTAAACATCTTTGGAACTCATTCTAGGATTTCTTGCATGGGAAACCAGCTTAACATTCTGGATAAGTTGGGTTGGTTTATAGGACAGGTCTGCCCCCAGTTCAGTTGCGGATGATGGTTTGCCAATTAGCCAGTAGCGAACTATTCTGAATGTTCAAGAAGAGGAGATGGGTGTGGTTGTTAGGCATCTTCCAAGTTCCTTCTCCAAACATTCAACCATAGATAGGTGCAAAATTTGAGCCAACGTCTTTGAGAATTCTGCCCTCTGTTGCGGATGATGGCTTGAATTTTGAAGTTTTTCAGAGCTGAGCTGGGAAAATAAAATAATGCCCTCTAAATCAGGGCTAAGTAGATAAATGTGTCTTTATTTTAATGCCTGCTTTTGAAATGCTCAATCTTAGCAAAAATAAATAAATAAAACCCACCACCCCTTTCTGGAAGTAAGTTTCGCTCCCTCCTACCCTCAATATCATCCTGGGAGCAATGAAGCTATGAATGCCAAACTAAAACATGTACCTTAAAAAAAATAATCCAAATACCTGTACAGTGATTGTCTTTCTGTCCATCCTCTGTAGAATCTCAGAGAAAGAAAAGCTTTCTTGCATGCAAAAGAAAAAGCCAAAAGACACCGGGAAATGTGACTGATAATGCAGTTATCTCCATATATTATGTTAACCACTGTGGTGGCAGGGTGTCCTTTTACTCGACCATTCTGTATTTAGAGCTGCCAATTAAGGGAGGCATGTTGCCTTGTTTGTTCCAAACCAGCTGCCAAATTTCCTAATGGGGACCTTTGCTGTCATGCAAGATTGTTCTCTCCCTCCTTCCTTCCTTTTGCCACTTGCAACCTCTGCAAGCTCTGGACTGTGCATGTCCCTTGCAAACCTATTATGGACTTGCTGCAACTCACACCATCTAAATGGGGGTGCGGCCACTTTTGTATCACATCCTTTCTTCAGCAAGCCAGATGCAAGTATTACTTTGCAGGGGTCACCTAGTAGCTAAGATGATCAGTTAGGATCAGGAAGTTGCTTGTTCAAATTTTACTCTGTGATGAACTCATTAAATCAGAAGACAGACTGGTCTAGGGATGCAGCAAGCTGACTCAACACCAGTCAGAACTATTAGCTGTCAAGCTTAATCATTCTACTTGTTGTGCCTTTCCAAGTTGGTTGCTGCTGATGTTTGATAAAATTGAAATTAGCATTTTGAAGACTGAATAAGTAAGAGGGGGTGGATGTGGGAGGAATCAACTTTTGAAGGAATAGATGCCATTTATGAAAAATATGGTTCTTGTGCTTGTTCTGAAAATTTCCCCTTTCCCTAGTTGACCTTGGTACATTCTGTGAGAATTCCATGTGGTCCTCATTACAAAATAGTTGTATATCCTTCCTCAATCCACTGATCTTCAGATGTGTTGGAACTACAACTCCCAGTATTCTCAGCCATGTTATAGGCAGTTCTGGGAGTTTTTTTCTCAAAGTTTCTGGAGGACATGAGATTGGAGAAGACTATTATAAGGAAACCTGTACCTCACTGAATAAAAGCATAATATAGCTGATCATGATAGGTGAACATTTATGTATCAGTGAGGCAAAGTAAAAACTGGCCTAAAGTTTGCATATGCAAATATAAATAGATAGAGGTTAATTAAGAAATGATGGTTCTAATTTGAAATCAAAATGCAAAACATCTCACAGGACTGTGAAGGTTTTTGACAGAGATACTTGAATGTTGAGTCCTTCTTTTATACAGATGCTGACAGTTGAGAGGCTACTTCAGATCTACTCCTTGGACTTCAAAGTTCTTCAAATAGAGGTCAACTTCAACTTCAGGACTATCTGTTGATGGATCTTAACTTAGAAGGCTATCCAATGTAGAGTGGAATACGAACCCCATAGTTTTTGAGGAGTAGCCATATAGGAACATAGGAAGCTGCTGTATGCAGAGACAGACTCTTGGTCCATGTAGTCCACACTGATGCCACTTTCTGCTAATTGCTGTTCAGTATCTCTGGCACTTTTCTAGCAGTTCACAGAAATGGTACAGGCTGAACCTCTGGTATTCTGTATGTACATTGTGTACTCTACCACCAACTTATGGTCATTCTTACATCTCATACAGTCTTGCGACACATGGTCTCCACACGGTGTATAGGTGAGGGAGGGATCTTCCTACATACTACTCATATTGTGAGAAGGAGACAGACAAGGGTCAACTTGGCACTGCTATTTCTTCAGCTATCTGAAAAGTCTGTCTTTGAGATGGCACTTAATGGGGTTGTCTGTTCAATGTTATGGATCTGATTCTAAAAAAGCATGAAAGCACCTTGGTTGCAGCTCATTTCTCACTGTGGGAACAGAGGTGGTAGCATTAATGAGTTGCCAACATCTGCTTCATTCATGTTCCTACCTACTTCGAAGCACTGTTTCAGAATTAAATCTGACACATTGCACAGTCCTAGAATTTAATCTAGGTAGGCTAATCCTCTTATCCTGAAAGCGACACTCCTGCAATTGCATCTTGTGCATTCAGGTTACAAAAGGGGCTTCATATAATAGAATGAGGAGTCCCTGCACAGATTTCAGATTAGTCATATCGGCGTCCACTGCTCTATGCCATGGCCTCTATCAGCCATTCAGGAAGTGAGCTGTAGGAATACAGATAAAGGCTTGGACTTGAAGATAAGAAAGTGGCTGAAATGCCTGGTCCAGTGACAGATAAAGGAGGCTGTCTATCCTAGCAAGATTCAGCCAGACTTCCATTCCCTTAATTGAGTCAAAAGCTGTGGGCTGTCCTTGGTGGTCTGCCCAACAAGTCCAAGGGGGAAAGCAAAAAAATGGGAACACTTTATCAGAGTTCTTCATTGCATAAGTCTCTTCGTTTGAGCATGGGAGGATCTTGTGTCTCTGATTACATAAAGAAATTTGCGGTAAGGAAACATATCTTTATTTAAGTTTCAGACACTACTTCCAAGAAGCTCTTTTCGGCTGTGTTTTCTTTTGAATCATCAGTTTTTTAAAAGGCAAAATAGTCTTGAGTTGTGGTGTCAAGAATTGATGTCATTTGCCTTGTTTTTCCTTCCAGGCTGTTACCTGTTATATTGAGAAACAGAAAGTCCCCCTCCAAAACCGCATTTGTAGCTTACATACTCAACAAAACTGAACCTAGGGAGAGATTCATGTAATGTGATATGGTTAAAAAGGGAAGAAAATCTAAATGTATAGATCAGTGTATGTGGTCCACATTTCTAAGTACCTCTCCAGACGAAGCTTGGGGTTGACTGCTGTTTGAAACATAGAGATGAAATTTTCTACCCATCTCAAAACTGATAGAGAACAAAAATCCTTCCAGCCTTGTCGTATCTATTTTGATGAACTGTGAAAGCATGCAACATCCATTCTTCATTTGTTAACTTCCAAACAATGCTTCATTATTTCTATACAATGTGACTATGTCATACAGTGCCTACCTTTTGGACAGAAGCTATGTTTTACAATAGATTGTATTTTATTTTTTTTGAAGACATGGCTTTTGCCAAAGTTTGCATTCTTTCAAGTCATATGCTGTCACTTTGTTCTCATATTTTTGGAAATCTAAACACTGCTTTATTGGTCTTTTTCTCTGAGCTGTTAGATCTGGGTTTAGCCAGACTATATACGTTTGAAAGTAAAAAAAAAAAAAAAAGGTGGGGGAAGTGCTGGAGTGGGGAAGAGAGGAATTCTGTCATTAAAAAACAAATTCAGGAGTGAAGTTTTTAACAGTGATCTCCACTGAAGATTGCATATATCTCTATCTCCAGACACAGAAACTCACACTGATTATGGTGGTAATGTAGCCAATCTTTCTCTAAATATTAACCACTATTGCAATGCCTGTATTTTCCTCTCTTACACAGTGTTTCTTAGCCTGGGTTAAATTTTACTGTATCTTTGCAAATGGCTGATCAGTTCTTCTATTATAAGTGGCAACCTTTTGGCTGGATGGGGATATTCAGGTTATTTTGCTCTCCAAGCATATCTTTCTACAAATAGCATTCTTTTCTTGCAAGATCCTGGTGTCTTGTCTCCTCTCCTCTTGTGCTGTTTCACAGTTATTTACTTCCGTTGCAGTAATAACTTCTCAGCACAATGGAAATGGGTAACTGTAGCTGTAAAGAGATGGAGACATAGCCACCATGATCTTTCAAGGGCTAACTGGGCCCTGGTAAGAGATTCAACAGGTTTATACCGAAGGTATCTATCAACAGCAATGATAAACAAATGGCAGCTATATTCAGAGAGGGACGTGCAAATGCGGCAGTGGTCTCTGGGCTCGATTAGCAGACACTCAGAGGCATCTGGCTGGTCACTGTAGAAGCAAGACATGATGGTCTTCTAATTGAATCAGAACATTTCTGAACTAAAGAAGCACAAGTTCCACAGGTAACCAGCTGAGAAAAAAAGTCACATAGAAAACTGGGGTTGAAATATTTATTGAAACGGTGCCTAATGCATTTCAGAGGTCTTCCTCTTTTCAAGGACAGGATGCATTATTCTGCTGTGAGGAATAAATCAACCCAAGTTTGCTCTATCTACAGCATCCTCAAAGAAAATGATTCTAATAGTCACAACAAGTGCACTGTTGGGAGACTGGAAAGACCAGGTTAGGGACAGATTGTCACAGAGAAAACCTATCTATGTGGTCACTAGGAGGAAAATAACTTGATGGAACATAATTGATCAATCAATCAATCCCATTTCAAGCATTGTTTCAATGTATATTTTGATTTGGACTTACTAATATGGCATTTCATTTCTTCTCAATCATTTTCTAAGGGGAAAAAAAAAGAAGGTATCTACTTGATTGTATTAAATTCAACTTCTTCTCAACCATTTGCTAAGGGAAAAAAAAGAGGTAGATACTTGATTGTGTTAAATTCAACTTCTATTCATGTTGTTTTCTCTGGTAATAACACGGAGGAAGTTTTCAACTGCCTTCTTCTGGGAGGGTTGATGGACTTCTCCATCTAGCCTACAATCCTGGAAAGACCAGGTGGTCCCCCAGCCAGGTTTCACATAGCGTAGTTTGTTCAATTTCAGCTAGAACTCCAAAGCAGTGGACTTTGTAAGAGTCCTGTTGGAACCCAGTGAGCAAATGACAGGGAATGGTGCCCTTTCTGATGATAAGCTTCTGGGATAGGTATCTTAATGGTTTTGTGGGTTTTCTGCTTTTAATCCCATTTTATTTCATAATGCTCATCTATATTAATGTAACCTTGTTGAACACTTGGTTTCCATTGTTCATAAAACCAAACATATGTACAGTAGTCAGAATTATTTCAGCACAAGTAGGGCCTATAACAAAACATTGCAACCTAGACTTTCTTCTTCAGGAATCCAAGCAGCTGGACACTCTTCCAGAATTCTCCATTTATTTCTCTTCTCTACATGATTTCTGTCCATTCTTCTGCTTACTATTACACATTCACTGTGTATGCTTAGGCTTCAGTGGGTCATTTTTATGGCATTCTCCGTCCTGTCATTTTTTTCCTGCTGTTTTCCCCTTCATTGTGCTTCTCTCAAAACTTCTGTCTCACCCAAGCCTGCTGATTCTTCCTCTTTCAATATAGATGATGTCCTTCAAGTATATAAGAATTGGCACTCAGAAAATAAGTAGGCTATTAGTATTACAGTAGAATATTAAGCATGATAATGTAAGCTTTTCTGAGGACACATGAGCAGATACATGGAATACAGGTGTCCTTAGGCCAGCCATCCTTCATGTGATATTCACCAGACTGCAGCTTCCAACACATTACAGAGTACAAAGTTAAGGAAGCTGGTGGAGAATGCTAAAAGTGACACTTTCATGCTGCCATCATTTCCAAAGCAGATTATTTTGAGTATAATTTTCCACGCTGGACATACGTTCATGTGCCAAAATCTTGGGGGAGAAAGGCATGCAACTTAATTAAGGGTCTTCACTCAGATGCTGAAACCTGCAGTGTGTTATTGGGGAGTGTCATGCTAGCAGTTGATGTAAAAGAGTGGCTAGGAAATGACACTATGAATGAAGATGTTCTTGGCTGAAGCTCATCTCGGGAAGGCCTAGATGTTCTCCTAAGCATCACTGTTGGCCTCAGCTCCACTCCCATGCAATGGGGGTTTATAAAGTTGACCGTGTAGAGTATTTTAAGAGCTACAAGCAATTGGGCAAATCTGACTGCATGAGGCCATTGATTACAAAACGTGGGCTCTACAAAGCTTCCAACTGTCTTTTCAATTACCAGGCAGCCAGGTCTTCTATTGTTGTATTCCCAACCGACAGGGCTCTCAGGATTTCTGAGCAGAGCATGAACTAGTCCTTTGGTATCATTCCCATTGACCCACTGGAGTTGGCTTGCTGGGCAGAGAATAAGTTTTATAATCATTCTGGCATGTCAGTAGATGTGCCTAAGTAATTCAACAGCCTAAGGGTTACTTGCTGCACACTGGTTAACTGAGGTTCCACCTGCTTCTACTGCTGGGTTAGCTGTTATGATCAGATTGCTGATACCTTTTCCCCCAACTGATAAATTATTCTTGTACATGTGAATGACGTCAAATGCAAATGTCACGGAGAGCTGGCAGATGAGTGTGCCAGGCTGAGATTAGAATGTGGGAGATCTGGGTGTCAGAGGAATCTTACTTTAAAAGTTCACTTGGGTAGCTAGTCCTGGTATTAGTAAGAAGAGTGGTGATGATGTTGAAGGAAAAACTTTTGGATGAGTTAAGATGAAGAAGATGTTGATTTGTGATGAAGGCTATCTGGGAAGTAAGGAGGACAGAGGGAATGTGGGGCCCTGGATAAACTATGCCAAGATAATGGCAGGGGCAGCACCAGGTGCAACTGCTGTTTTAGAGGGTTGCTAATCATAGCTTGAGCAGTTAGAACATGTGCTGCACAACTGTTGCTGCAGATTCGTCATGATGCGAGGACTTGGTGCATGAAAAGTTAGTCACATTTCCCTGAAGAAAACATGGGTTTTGAATGCAACATAGTGATCCAGAGTGAGCTTTGAGCAAGTTCAGTCCAAGAGAGTAGGGAACAGTAGCTCTCCTAAACTTGTTGGATCACAACTCTCAGTATCCATCATTGGCCCTATCAGATGAAAGCTGTAGGCTTGCCCACAAGTGGAGAACCAGAAGTCCTCCCTCTATTATTCTCCTCCGCCGCCGCTGCCTCCTCCTCCTCCTCCTCCTCCTCCTCCTCCTCCTTTTATATCTATTATAATTCTATTATATATCTATATTACATTCTGTTGATCAGACAGAAGACCAGAGTCCTGCGGATTTTAGCTATATGCCATCAGGAAGCTTGGCTGCTATGCTGGAAAAAGCAACAATATGGTGTGTCTATTTGCACATAAATGATGCAAAGCCTAGGAAACCAACTCTGCAGTCTCTGTGAAGTGTGCTTATTAACCAAATTCACAAAATTCTCATGTTTTGCCCATTCATTTTGCTGATTTGTGTTGCATACTCTTTGCTTCATTTATTTTGCAGCTAGTGAGCATGGGAAGAAATGAGTATAAATTATACCGAATGTGGCTAGTATGTCCAATATCCTATCCTAAAATCCAACATCTTTAGGATCATTTGGGAGGTTCTTAGAGACTTTTGATTGGCTGCTGCTGGAAATGAAAGTTGGATTTAATGGGCATTTTGGCTGATCCTGCTACAACATCAGTTTTAGGAGCTTTGTTATCTTTTTTTCAGTGCAAACTGGTCCAAATGGTACCTTTTGCAGACAATAGTGTGAATACTTTCAACAACAGCAAAACTAATCAAAGCACTTCAAGATTTGGAAATGCAAAACAGACATTCTTTTTGTTATGCCCCTACACTGTTTGAAGATAGTCTGGCAAATGCAATATATAGGCCCAAGAATTGCTAAAACTGTCTCTTAGCCTTGTTGACATCAGAATACAAAAGAGCTACACCCTGAAATCAGACAGTGTCCCCAGTTCAAATGAGTTACCCTTACCTGTTCAGAATTTTTTTAAAAAAAGGAAGGAAGGAAAAGCATCACTAGGAAAGGTCTCCATCTTAAGGAGGTTAGAATTTAAGTCTAGATCACACGAAGTTAGCCCTTCGAGTTAGTCCCAAGAAGCATAACCAGGAATACTAGCTCTGTATTTATTGTAAGGTTACATTAACAGAATCTTGCAAGACTGATAGTACAGTATTTCTCCCCTCCTTTCCTTTTCCTCTCTGGAAAACTAGGGAGTTCTTCTAAAATCTTTCCCACATCCTCCCTCCTTCTGTGGGCTGAGACATCTTTTACATGCCAATTGTCCAGTCTACAGCTCTTTCTCCTGTCTCCCAGAGTCATTCCCACATACCATAACACACAGAGACAATGGCACAAGGATGGGACCTTCTACACCATCTGTATTTATTTAATGCCCCTCTTCTTCCTGATGGTAGCCAGAGAGGCACATAAATCAATCAATGTAACAGTTATTAAAATGCCAATCTCCCATAAAACTTGAGGCTAGAGATCCAATCCAGATTGGACTGTTCATTCAAAGGTTGGGGTGAGAGTTTTGGCTCCAATTTTAGTCTGGACCAAACTCTTTGCAGATTGAAATGCAGGTTCTGGAATGGGAGCTCAGTTAAGGACAAAGGGTAAAAGCCACAAGAAACTCTTTTGGATGGCATTTATTCATTCAGCTGATCAAGAATTAGCGAACAACTGTATTTTGATCCTGTTTCTGGGGACCATGTACCTTGATATATGTACTCTGTAAAAATCTAGACTCTTTGAAAAATAGGTATCGTTCAAGGAACTCCTGCAGTAGCACGTAAGATCTGTTCCCTTCATTTGTATGAACAGAGAAACAGTAGGCAAAACTTTTGGTCATCCTAATGAATATAACTCATGCTAAATCCCACTAAGATATCACTGGTGGGAAAATGCACGTTTGAACAGAAATGTTTTTGCTTGAGAAGCCAGTGAGACTAATGATTTGCTATTAATTGTAAAAACAATTTTGATCTGACATTTTTTTAAAAAATGGCAGAGGACTTTCTTGGCACAACTGAAAGAATTTGACTTGAATTGTTTCTGCTGAGAAAGGCATGCTGGCGTGAGATGTATGCTTTGTATCATTGTCGTGAACGTCCTATTTTTACATCCTGACTGCCAGCCAATTTTAAGCATGGCCAGCATGTGTGTTGGCCAACATGTGTACATTTTTTGTTTGACAATACTGCTTTTTTTTTTTTTGAGGGGGTCATTAGCCTTGCTTTAATTCCCCATTTGGTTTTACCTTTTCTTCCTTGCTTCGAAATGAATCACTTTATAGGCCTTTTTCTTATACCATCAGAAAACCCAGTACAAAAGTCTAATTTTCCTCTTCTCTGGACGAATGTCTACTATTCAGCTGCTGCCAATTCTTAAGATGCTTGGTTATCAACAGCCTCTCAACGGAAGAATTTTAAATGGTTCTGTGACGGCAAGAAGGCCGCTGGGGAGGGCCTCTTGGAACAGACTGCCAAGTTACCATCATTGTCATCCTCATATTCATGCAGGAAGAAAACAGATAACGTGAAACAAGAGAGGGTTACATTGCAGCTAATAGATGACATGGTCTTAGCATGTTCTAGAATTTTCTTTTCATTCCAAAGGTCGATGGAATTTCCAAGCACTGCCCTCTAATTTCAACAACTAAAGCACCAGCCAGTTTAATCTCTACTCATCAGAATGTCTGAAAGTAGCCTGGGGTCTGAAGAAGCATTTATAAATAGGCCTCAGGTTACGAAAGGCAGCCGTTTAAACACAATGGACAAAAAACTGAACCTTCTCAATGAAAAGGTAGACAAACTGTTACATTTCCAAGAAGACTTGACTGAAAAACTCCAGAAAGTTAATGAAGGGATTGATGATTTGGGGAAAGGCCTCCATCAGCTGAGTGCATCACAAACGCCTGTTGATCCAGTCTGTGGAATAAATAGAAGTCTGCAATGTGAAGAGGGTGCCCATCAGGTAGCAACTCAGAATGAGTACACCGACATTTTGAATCTGATGAAAGCAACCCATCAGGATGCCTCAAAGTACAAGGAAAAGATGGAGAAGATGGAGGCAGCTGTAGATGCTATTGACAAGATGGTGAAATGTTTGGGAGAAATGTTCAAAAACTCAAAGGTGGTGGATTTCATTCTGAAAGGGTGTGCTCCTTGGTGGAAAGGGAGTTTGCTTGAAATCCTGGAAGAGGTGAGCACCTTCTCATTCCCTGTGTGGGAATCTTTAATTTTCCCATACTAGGAATATTTAATGAAATTATATCCAATGCCTTTAGACTCTCTTGGTGTGCTTTGTCTTTTTGTTCAACTAACAGGGTTCAATCATGTTTATTTGCTTTCTACTTCTGTTCTTTCTGTGTTGCTGTATGTTAAACAGGAGCGGGAGGCAGGAAAAAGAGCAACAAGAAACAAAGTCTAGACTTCTCATTCTTAAATGTTGCATGGAATAAAACACTGTGATCAAGGTATTCTTTTCACCCTTCGGTGCAACTCATACCCATGAAGTCAACTATTTAAAAAAATTAGGAGCTCTTGCCTGCTTCCATTCCCAGTGATCCAAGAGGAGAAAATACAGGCATTTTAAATGACATTTAAATTGGGAATGTCACTTGTAACTGGAAGATTAAAGATGAGTCCTGGATTTGGAAAAAAAAATAAGGAAAGTTACTGTTCTAGACTTTCATATTTGGGGATATCTCTTTTATTCTTTTCCCAAGTTAACGTTGTAATGAATCAATACTTAATTCACTAAAAGTGTTTCAGCTTCTCCAGATCAGGCACTAAAAATGAGTGGTGTGAAAATGAAGGTGTGAGATTACAAATGCTCTTACACTATGGCAGATCTGAAGTAATGGCTAAATTTCATAATTCTTCCTTCTGAAACTGTGAGGTAAGCATATCTCTAAGTGGGTGAGAAACGCTTAGGAACCTCATTTCCGTTCCGAAAATCTATTTGTACAAAATTCTTAGGGCCCTGTTGTTCTTTCCTAACCAATCTGACCTATTTTTAATGTGCTCTTTTCATTGGCGGGTAGGAAGAAGAGGCCAGATTGCAGAGTTGAGCAACCATGAAAAAAAATAAATTTATTTTGGGACATTCAAAGAATCACACAAAAGAAAAAAAGAAGAAAATGAGAAAAGACATGGTGGCTGGGGAATAAATTATCAGTAAATAAACAAAATTTACAAGTGTCATAAAATTTAAAACACAACCTCTTGGTAGCCAGACGCATCTAGCTTTGTTCCTGGGAGAAGTGATCACTACCATAGGCAACGCAATGATGCAAAATGGCAGACCTGGCCAGGATCTTCCCCACTTTTTGGGTGGTGGTGGTGGAGGGTTTGGGTTTTTTGTTTTGGCTGTTAATTGTGTTCAGACTAAATTAAGACTTAGGCTATAATTTTTTTACAACTGGAAACTATACCATCTGTTTTCAATAATTGTTTCACCAGAATTCATCTGCAAAGGGATAACTGAGCTCTATAGAAATGGAGCTTGGCATTATTCATGGCCATAGGATTGTAGGTTGCAAATTCTATCATGTAGAACTTGGTGTGTGTGTATACAATATTATGGGCTGATGCCTGAGACTGTTGTTCATTAGAATATCTTCCCAATGACTTTTAGTTATATGGAGGGATTCTACAACTGGACTGTGTGGAATCTACAGAAAATTACTGCTGATTGCTCTCCCACTGGTGTTAGAAAGTGTAAAGTTGAAAAATGGCATTTCATACAGATTGGCTAGAGCTGCCTTTAGAACCAAAATTACACAAATGAGGCTCCTCATCTTGCCAATGTGGAACAGAAATATGTTTGTTGTTATAACCATCTAGACAACCCATGACCCGCTGGGTCATCCTTTCACTGGCAGATGGTGCACAGCTGGGAGAGACTTACCTGAGCATCTTACTACGTTCCCTGAAAGGTTCCCAGGCAGGTAGTTGCAAGTCCAAACCCACCACCACCCTGCCGTGGTCAGCCATGGTCACATGATCCCATTGACTTTCTCCCTGCAAGCTTTCCAGGTTTCCCCATTGACTTGTGGGAAGCTGTCAGGGAATGCCAGTACAGATCATGTGACCGCGGCTGACTGCAGCAGCATGGCAATGGCGTTGAACAGCAGCAGCGCATTGGTGCTGAAATGGCAACAACTTCCCCAAATTTCATTCCCACAGGAGTAATGGATCCCGGCATTCTGTAAGTTAACCCTTTTGAGGTACTTTTGTTGAAAAAGTTTTGTCCTATGATGCAGCATTTCACCCAATTGAAGGCTACAAAGTATCAAACAGACACGAGAGTTGTAGTAGTATATAGACAGATAAAATATCTTTTTTTCAAGAAGAGAAAACAGGAGGGGAAAAAAAGTCATCTACAGGTATTCATTTTCCAGCACATACAAGCAGGGCTATAGAAGAGATAATTCATCCATTTCCTAAGGTCCTTTTTAGGGTTGATCTGCATAGGATTGTAAATTCCTCAGATGAATTTTATTTAGCCAGAGCGTTATTTGTATTATGTTGTTCATTAAAAAAAAATCTAAATGAAGTAAACCAATGCACTTACAAAAACTTTAGTTTGCCATTAGTGGCCTTGTTTTGAATATGTGCTTTTATCAGGAGATGGAGAAAAGCTTCAGAAAGGTTCCATGGGACATGTTTCATTCTGCCACATGGTGTGATAGATCTCTCATCACTCAAAAAGGAGTAGATAAGCTGGAGCCAAATAAGCAAAGATACCAAATTTGAATGCATAAACAACCACAGTCCCCCAAGAATATCCCTTCTTGCTCAAGTGAGTTCAATGAAGTAAATAAATGCCAGGTTCAAAGTGGTGTGTGCTGTTTTCTGAGATTCTAATGGTCTTATTTTGAAATAGCTGGTGGAATGGTTGAACAGGGGTTCAGGGAAATTCTCATTAGCAAACAGATGCATTTCAGATATTGCTAAGCACCAAACTCCAACCCTTAGTAGCTTCAGATAAGGAATATTAAGTAGCAGGGTCAAGGAAAGCCAGCAAATTAAACATTCAACCATGAGTCTGATAGACCAGTGGCTTAATTCTTAATAAGGTGGCTTGACAGAAAACAGGTGAGAAAGCTAATGAACGCAAGGATGGAATATCTCCTATTCTGGGTCCTAGGCTTAAGACTTAATTTTTTCAAAATCACATGGTTAATGGCAAGCATGTTGCTAATCTAAGTGTGTCATCATATAAGCTTCTGGAATGGAAGGTCCAACAATCAGATTGGGACAATGTGATCTGTGGAGCTCTGAAATCTCACAGTACAAGATGCAGTGCTTATTGAAGCAGTTGATTGGTGCGTCTGGGACAGAGTAGTTATCATAGATGAGCAAGTGCTAAGATTGGAGGAAACTAGAGATCCTGATGGTAGTCATTCCACTTTGCCATTGCTGAAGGAGTCAGGCACCTCTTGATTCTCATAGTTCAATTTACCTTCCCAGCCAGCAACCTCTCACCTACATCTGCAAGCATGCAAGCGGAAACAAGGGATGGAGTGCTTCCCTTGTTAGCTTTCCCTTGCCTTAATTTCCCTTTCCCTTTGTTGCTGGACTCAAAGGAGAGGGCATATGCATGGATAATGTTGATGATAGAAAACTGTGGGCACCGAAGTCCAGTTACAAGGGCTCACCCAAATCTGCTGTCCATGCTAAAAGGCAATAAGTGGGCAAGTTTTTTTTTCATTTTTGCAAGGAAGGAGTAAATTGAACTTGTTGGTTTTCTTTTACTTTTCTAGACTAAAGATAAGCCAGAAGACAAGGGTACGAAAGGAAAGCATGCACCTCCCAAGAAAGGAATACAGACAGAAAGCAAGAATTCCTTGGAAGGTACTTACAGATACATTCTGCTGAATAACGTTGAGGCAGAATCTTTAAGGTGTGATAATAAAGTAGCAGGATGGTTTGATTGAAGGCCAGAGAAGGCCACCTGGTGCCCTCCAAATGCTTCAGATTACTAGTGTCCTCAGTCCTTATTGACCCTGCTGGTTGGGGATTATGGAAGTTGATGTCCAAAAATCTGACAAGCCTATCTCTGATTTAAGGCAATGCTCAGCTCTCCCCTCCCCCATCATAAAATTGCAAACTGTGTGTGTTTGGGTACACGCAGCAGCCTGTATTCTAAACCCATGTTAATATAATTGTTCTATTCACAGAACTTGCCATATCCAAACATCAAAGCGAATATTTGTAGCTCAGGGATGAACTGTGGAGTCCTTGGTGTTCTCCGAGCCTCGCTGTTTTCTTGCAGACTTTTCATTGCCAGACTAGGCCACGTCTTCAGTGCCATTGAAGATGTTGCCTAGTCTGGCAATAAAACATCTGCAAGAAAACAACGAAGCTCAGAGAGCACCAAGGACTCCACATATCCAAACTTATTCAGTCCCAGTACGGCTTAATGTGACAGCTTGCTTCTTACGGCTGGATTTCCACAACATACTGAATTGCAAACTATCCAATGCCAGGTGATTCTAACCTAGCCTGTTGTATGAATTCTATATCAGTCAGAAGCAAGAATTCTAGTTGGTTGGTTGATTCAACATATTATGCCATTTACAATTAAAGGGGCCCATCCACTAAATAAGGCCTGCAAGAAGATACTCTCATTATGCAACTGCAGACAGTTTAAACTAGAACTGGTTCTGATGCTCTACTTGCAATGTTGTTAGTTAAAATGGAAAGAGCCACAGCAACTGCTCTTTAGATCTGCTGTTTTTCTCTGTTTCACCTTGACCCGTTCCAGGAATGGGCCTTTTCACCTAGCAGTACTTCTTCCATCATGCACTGATATCTGAAACTGCATCCCCCAAACAACCTGTGTCTGGCAGGCGGGGGCTTGTTCAGCACGCCTAAAGCCTGTCGGCCACCAGAACTTGGTGTTGCTTGGTTCTTGAGAAATGGCAATATAATTGCTGCCACCGGTTGTTTGCAGTATGTTGCTGCCCACATCCCTAAAAAGAAAGGCACAAAAGATGGTGCTCCCTCTGTTCCAAGTCCACATTCAAAGGGGATTAGCTGTTGTGTCTTTTTTCAGCACTGGAAAAGGGGCTACACCTGAAGGTGTCAGTCTAATTTGGGAGGCACAGGGTGACTGGCAGGGCACTGAACACTTTACTTGGTACTACGACCTCCCAGCATCTGCCACAACTGCTTCACTCTGGCCAGTAATAGAAGGAGCCCTGCAGTTGGGACAAATGCAGGAGATGTCTCTGGCAAGGAGCAGAACAACAGTTCAGAGCTGGTCGTCTGATACACATTACGGTGCTGATACCAGTGCAAAGCCAAGGTTGGCTTTTGTAGTTGTGGGGGAGGGAAGGGTTGGGTTCTTGGGGGGAGTCACAAGTAAGAGATTAATTCTGTCACAGGGTATAGGCTCCGGCAAATGCTTCAGTGTGCCTAATGCACACATCTCAGAAATGTGAAGAAATGATGAAAAGAGAGGGGGAGGGGCGAAAGCTTACACATACACAATTTTCAGTCATTGTGGTTGTTCTTGCAGTCTGGGCTCTGTCAATGTCTCCAGCTTATCTTTTCCCTGTGAAAATAATTTTTGTAGAAAACAAAAGGGGGACCAAATTGGATGAGCAGCACGGAGCACGTGAAAAGGTAAACTTGGCCAGTACGGTCCTTTCCAAAGAGGGCTCCAGACCATGTGCTGTAGAGAAGATGGCCCATCTTGAACCAAAAGAGCCTTTGGGATGGGCGAATGTCTCCAAGGATTGCCCAAAAGAAGAAGGAACTGGGAAGAGGGATGTTGCCCAGAAGGATGGCCTTTTCTGCCCAAGCGGTAGCAATCGGAGAGAGACCCCAAATATGGGCAAAGAAAAATCTCCCCAAAAGCAGGTGACTCCAAAATGGAAGGGAGGTGAAAAAAGTATCTCTGGACTTGACACCCCTGCTGTGGAAGCTCTGTCTTCTACCTTGAAGTCTGGCTGTGAAGTTACAAGGACAAGGTAATTGGCAGTTCCTAATGTTCTGCTCTGGGATATTGAAGAAGACGACTGAATTAGAGCAAAGGTGCACCTCATCCAGCACCATGTTTCCCACAAACACCACCATGATAGTTTCTGGGAAACTGACAGGGACAGCTTAAAAGCACTAGGTTTTATGGGTACTTCAGTGTGATTAGTATTCTGTGGCCTATTATCTATAAATGTGGAACCTCCAGAGATTATTTTCCTTTGAGGGAAAGCTAGCTTAAAGCTAGTTAAGCCAGTGGCTATGATTTTTCCTGTAGCAGCAATTGTTATGAAGTTAACTGTATGCTGAGTAAATAGAAGTTATTTTAAATAAGGAAAAACTCCCTGGTGATCAAGCTGTACAACATTCTATCTACAAACTTTGTGGGTTCTCCATCCCTGGAGGTTTTTAAGAAGCAGCAGCTGAACCACCACTTATGGATGGTTAATCTGGCTTTCCTCCACTTTGCTAGATGATTCTTGTGGTTCTTCCAACTCTACAATTCTATGAGTACTCTTTTAACCTATTCCCACCTTATTGTATCATGTGAACCAGCAGTTCCGGGGAATACAGTAAAATAAAATTCCAAGTAGCTTTTTGGATCCAGACTTATTGTATGCATTGTATATATTTCCTTCACTGAAAGTTTCTGAACAATGTTACTGACAAGGGAATCTATCAGCACCTGCTATATCCTGACAAATACTTTGCAACATATAGTACCTCCTATGGTTGTCAAGCTAGCACCTTACAATGCAACAGTGCTACCTTGCAATATATTTTAGTTATAGTTTGATTCAGCAGTATCATCTCTTGGGCCTTAGGACTTACAGGACGTGTGCTGCTAAAAACAGAGTTCTGCAATGCTGCCCAAGTGGAAATACATAGGACATAATCTTTATAAAAATTGCAAATGGGGAGGGGAACCTTCTTTTTTTCCCCACTAATTCAGTTTTCCAAACTGGGAGTCACAAGGTATTTTCAAGAATGGGGTTGAAGACTCTAAGGACAAACTGATCTGGGATCTGATGAGATTTAGGGTGATCCTGAGGTAAGGTGATAATAGATCCAATCATGATCTTCTTTACTAGATAAAAAGGTAGCTCTACTGATTGCCTCTGATACAGAGATAGTGTCCACTAGGGGGCGTCAACAGACATGAAAAATGATGCATTAGAACTGAACATGTTGCAAAAGTCCATCTCTGTATTTTACAAATGGTATTTTTTCCAAGGGGAAGAGAATATTAAGCAGACTTAGGTGTTATGAAACACCCCATCCAATTAAGTCTGCTTAATATTCTCTTCCCCTGGAAGAAAAGCAATACCTGTCCTCTGTTTGAAAATATAAAATCCAGACATTATTCATTGTTTTCTGTGGTACTAACTGGAATAAAAGGGCCTCATTAAAGCAAGGAGCAAAAATATAAAAGACTAGGAATCTAATGGCAAAATCAATGGTTCATTTCATGTAGCACCCTAGCAGAAAGTTAAGGAATAAAATTAACCACTATGATTTATTGGTCAGACTGCCTACTATTTTCCCCCAAGACAAAGCCATATCCTTCAACAAAACAGAGTCCCCTTTGTCACCTTCCTCCAGTTTTTCTTGAATAGCTGGATTTGGTATTCTTCAACTTAGAGAAATGTCACAGGAGAGACATTTCAGACCCATGTAAGGGAGATAGCACAGTGCTAGCTTGGCATATCTGCAGAAAGACTCAACATCCCTGGTTAGGAGAAGGTTCAGAGAAGACAGATGCTGGCAACCTGGAAGAACCCCAATTTCAAAATTTGTACACTAGAAATCATTTCGGGTCTTTGGTGAGAGCTATTGAACCCCGCCTATTGGCCTGCTGCTTGGTAAAAAGAAGATGGCACCACCCACTTTTATTTCTGGCTCCACACACTGGTTGTTCAGCCCCATCTGTCTGGATAGATTACACCTGAGGGTGGCCCATCTGTAAGGCAGGAGGAGATATGGAAAAAAATTCTGCTTAAGGGATTGGAGAGCTGCCCTCAGCCAGAATAGTCAATGCAGGATGAAAAGGATCATTTTATAAACATGTCCATATCCCTGAGAACATCTGGTAGATGTGCAAGACAGCTTTCTACTATAAGATCTATATTAACCTTCCTCAACCAGGTACGCTCCAGGTGTTAGAATGTAATTACCATAATTACTAACTAGCCTTGGGGAGAATGTGGGTTGAAGCATGACAATTTTGAGGCCTGCCAGGTCAAGGAAAGCTGTTCCCTGAGTCTATGCCTTCCCGGAGTAATTCGGTAAGATCTTGATTAAATTAAATTAAAAAGCTACAAGGAAAGATCTAAACATGATTCCTTTGCAGGCCTTCAGTCATTGCACAGATGAATGATGCTCAAGACAAGGCTTTGAAAAGCAAAGAAGAAAGTGTTGGCCGCTCTGGAGGTAAACATGCTGAAGGGTTGGCTCCCCTTTCCCTGCGGCCAGTAGGAGAAGGAGGTAAGCATTTGCAGGAACCTTCTAAATCTAAGGAGCCCTCAGAGGACAGCAGGACTGAACTCACGCAAGAACTGAAAGGAGTTCCTTCTTCCAATAAGTGGAGTGAGCAGATTCCCAAGCTAGCAGGTCCTGCTTCAGCAGCACCACTGGCAAAGGCTGAAGACAAAGGAGAGGTTCAATGCAAGGCTCTCTCATGCCCAAGTTCCATTGCAAAAGACTTTGGCAAAGATCTAGGAGGCCCAGGAAAAAACCCCAAGGAGACAGCAAAGGTAACAAAAGACATCAAAACAGAAACTGTGGAATCACGGAGAACTTCTTTAGTGAGGCGAGAGAGCAGATCCAGACAGGGGGCAGGGAAACTTCCAGAGATTACTCCATTTGTAGGAGCCAGCAAAGTGGAAGAGATGGTCATTGGTAAGTAACTGCTTCTGGTTCATTGAACATTATCTCTTGAGTTGCATCTACATTACAAATCCAAAATTTCTGGAGAGTAATTTTAAATATACAGAATAGGGGGATGGACTATGTGGCCTGTAGAGTCCTTTCCAATTCCTATGATTTTAATGTACGCTTTGCTTCAGAAGCTCAGCTGCAGGGCAGATTATTACAGCTGGTGAATTGGTGAAGTTGTGTCTGGAGAGGATCATGACTAATGACTGGTGTGATTTCTTCCAGAAAATGGAAAAGAAGAAGAGCAGCAGCATATTGGGGCAAAAGCTAGCTTAGAAATGTTCTCCTTGATGTGTAGACTGGATTCATACTAAGCCATGGTTTGTTTTATAACCACACTTGCTGGGTTTGTACAATATACTAAACCAAAATCAAACCACCTTATCATTTAATGCAGTGTGTGAGCCTGCAAATGAGAATTGTGAGCTATAATTTATAGTATACTATTATGAGCGAACCAAGTTGCTACTATTTATTAAACAACAATTTTTTTAAAAAAAATCACAGCTTGCTGTGATGTTTGAAGCCAACTGTCTATGTAGATGAAGCTTTCAGAGCTTTATGTAAGATTTGTATTTGCTCCAGTGCCTGAAATCATTGGATTAATTAATAAGCTATCAACATTTGCAAAATGAAACATAAAAGCAAAATATGGCTTTTATGTAGGTTTGTGTAGCTTGCCAATGAATTATACCTACCATTTTCTTCCCTTCTACCTACATCATTGGAAACATCTTGAGCTGCAGATAGTCTCTGACCCACTCACTGCATTTTGTCTCTCTCCGTCTGGAGAAATGAAGATGCAGGTGAAAGATGACAAGTTGATGTGCAACTGTCTGTTGCGAGGAAAATCAATGTCATGCTGGTCTGTTTCTCCTTCAGATGACAGTCCTCCTCCTCCAGCCCCTTTTGAACATCGCATTGTGAGCATCAAACAAACTGAGCTAACAGCTTTATACACAGTAAGCCATGATGAAGTTTTGGGAGGGTAAGTTTCATTAATTACAGCATGATCATGAATCAGAGTACCTTGGAAATAATTTCTTATATTCCAGTGGTATAAAGAAGAGTTATTTTGAAGTGGTGATTTATTTTTAAAGTCTGCTCTAAGACCATCTGCACACATCAATACTGTCCTTACAATGGTAGTTTGCAAAGGCTGTTTTTGCATGACATGTTCAGTTCAAGTCACAGCACCTACATTATAGAGTATAGGATTTTTTCACAAGAAGTGTTTAAATAACATACTTAACCATGTCAGTGAAAGTCCTAGCAACTGCATTCACACAACATGCTAAGCTTGGTTAAGCTTAACATAGGCTATTTGGATTTGCTATGGTTATGCTTGGTTAGGCTTAACATAAGCTATTGCATAGCAAATTCAGCTTCTTTTGTTAGTTTAAGTATCTCAGGGTATTGTGCAAAACCAGGACATTGGTTAATTCAACAACCAAACTAAGTGTATTGCACAAACTAAACCAATTTGGTCTAGTGGTTAAGGCAGTGGGCTAGAAACCAGGAGACTGTGAGTTCTAGTCCTGCCTTAGGCAAGAAAGCCGGCTGGGTGACCTTGGGCCAGTCCCTCCCTCTCAGCCCAACTCACTTCACACGGTTGCTGTTGTGGGGAAAATAGGAGGAGGAAGGAGTAGTAGGGATGTTCCCCACCTTAAGTTATTTATAAGAATAATAAAGGTGGGATAGGAAATAAATAAATAAATAAAATTTAGCCCATTTTGGCTGGGAGAAAGGTTTGCTTGCACTGAAGACTTGAAACAGAGGTGTGAAGTTGTAGAGGCTGGGGAGAAGCCTGTGCAGTTGTCCATTCCACACCAGAGGAGACCTAGCTTTGTGTTGAAATCTCCTTGGCAGAACACCCTCACAAATATATACTGGAGGTATGGTAGAAACCTGATATGGGAAGAAGAGTTCAGGAGGAACTGTTGCTTTGATCTAATGACACTTTGCTGGGTAGCTTGCAGAGGAGACACATGCCATCTGTGCTGCCATAGTTTTCTTCTAATGGATAGAAGATAAATATCACAAAATTCTGTTTGGCAATCTCAGCACACACTTCCCTGTAAAAGCGGATTATAGGTATTGGGTTTATGTTTCTGACCTTAGAAAAGTGGCCCTCTGGTATAAATCTGTTGCCCAAAGATTCATTTTCAGGACCATATTCAGGGCTATCTGATGAAGTTGCCTACAATCTAGGAAAGCTTATGTTTGTAAGACAACAAAAAACTTTCTTATTTTTGCCGAAATCCAAGCTCTTTGCTGTTTCTGCCCTGCATGGTTGCATAGGAATAAAATTCTAGTGATCAGACCCTTCCAAATGGGCCTACGGAGGATCACTTTACAACTTGTACAATTTTAATGTCATACAGTACTGATTTTTCCCATCATCTAGAAGTTGTAACATGGGATGGAGACTGCCTAATTCTAGTTGTTGGCTTTTGCATAATTAAGAAAGTGACCAGCATAGACTGGAATTATTCCCTCTTTTCAGTACTGTAATTCATTGCTCAAGTGCAACAGGCATTGATTACGGAGCCAACCACAGGCCACCTCCAGGTTGTCATATTTCACTCTACCATGAAGTAATACAACGGGGGAGTAATATTTTAACATAAGCACTGAACAACTGGCTGGAAAGATCAGCCTTAATCCTCCCTAAGCTGGGGGAAAGAAGAGCTTCTAGACTCCTGACCTCTTGATTCCGTTCGTTTTGTACCAGGTTATTTTTAATTGATGATAAGAATAGTTGGTCTCTGGAGAAGTCTGCGGTGAGTTGCCCCCTGAGCTGTTTTCCCCGTGGGTTTTCACTGCTTTTTGTTCACCTTTCAACAGGGGGCGTTTTGGTCAAGTTCACAAGTGTGTTGAAAAGTCCACAGGGCTCTGCCTGGCCGCCAAGATCATCAAAGTAAAATTTGCAAAAGAAAGGGTAAGTATAGCCTCTTAAAAATAAAAAGAAGACAAGCAGAAGACCAGGATAAAGAGTCCTCTTATTCCAGCCAGCATTTTCTCTAAAAAGCAAGATCTTTTATAACTAGATAGCTAGATATAAGAGCCGGTGTATTCCAGTGGTTAAGGTGCCGGATAGGAGCAAGTTACCTCTATCAATCTGCACTGGACCAGTGTGGTAGATTACAGTCCATAACTTGCAGTGAAGAAGCCTTTGTTCTGCAGTGGATTGATTCCGGAGGCTAATAAGGATATAGATAGAGATACACATGTATTTTTCTGTGTGTGTGTGTGTGCACGCACGTACACCTGCTCTGTTGTTCTTTGATCTTATGTTCTCAGTTCCCACTGGGTTGTTGCTTTGCCTTGTTAGCTTTCCTTTAGATCTAAATGTCAGTCATGCCAATTTGGAGTCCGCCCCATCAAGTTGTGTTGATATACAGGTAGTCCTCAATTTATGACCATTTGTTTAGCAACTGTTTGAAGTTACGACAGTGCTGAAAAAAGTGACTTATGACCAGTCCTCACACTTGCGACCATCACAGTGTTCCCCATGGTCATGTAATCAAAATTCAGGCAGGGGGCGACCAGCATGTATTTACGACAGTTGCAGCGACCTGGGGTCAAGTGATCGCCATTTGCGACCTTCCCAGGGGGCTTCCAACAAGCAAAGTCGGGGAAGCCAGATTCGCTTAATGGCTGAGTGATTTGCTTAACAACCATGTGATTCACTTAACAACTGTGGCAAAAAGGTCATAAAATTGGGTGTGACTCAACGATCACAATGCTTAGCGACAGAAGTTTGTTTGTTTGTTTGTTTGTTTGTTTATTTATCTAATTTATCCCTACCCATCTCCTCCCATCAGAGGCCTCTGGGCAGTTTACAACAAATGATTAAAACCATCAGAATAATAAAATACAATAAAAATACTATAAATAGAAATAAAAATAAAGAATAAAAATCCAAGCGATGAGAGATCTAAAACAGTCCAAGTGTGGGAGGAGTGGTCTATAACAACCATCCCCATGTAACTCTATTCCCCTCTCCACCCCAAGCGAGGCGGCAGAACCAGGTCTTCAGACTCCTCTGAAAGGCCAGGAGAGATGGGGCCAATCTCACCTCCGGGGGCAGCATGTTCCACAGGGCGGGAGCTACTGGGGAGAAGGCCGGCTTCCTGGACCCCGCCAGATGAAATTCTTTTACAGACGGGGTCCGTAGCATGCCCCCTCTGCATGATCGGGTGGGACGGGTTGATGTAATGGGGAAGAGGCAGTCCCTCAGGTAACCATGTAGGGCTCTAAAGGTAATAACCAACACCTTGAATTGGACCCAGAAGCAAACTGGTACCCAATGCAGCTCACGCAGCAGTGGTGTTACATGTGCCCTTCTGGGGGCACCAAAAACAGCTCGCGCAGCTGCATTCTGGACCAGCTGAAGCTTCCGGATACTTTTCAAGGGTAGCCCCATGTAGAGCGCATTGCAATAGTCTATCTGAGAGATAACAAGGGCATGAGTGACTGTTCGAAGGGCCTCCTGGTCCAGGAAGGGGCGTAACTGGTGCACAGCACGTAGCTGCACAAAGGCTCTCCTGGCCATGGCTGCCACCTGCTCTTCGAGCAGGAGCCGTGAGTCCAGGAGGACCCCCAAGTTACGTACCGGGTCTGTCTGGGGCAGTGCAACCCCATCCAGAGATGTTAATGTCCCGGATACAGAAGAACCATTAACCCACAGCCACTCGGTCTTACCAGGGTTCAGTTGAAGCCTGTTGTTCCCCATCCAGGCCCCCACAGCCCTCAGACACTCGGAGAGGGTGGTCACGGCATCACTTATTTCACCCGGGACAGAGATATACAACTGAGTATCATCAGCATACTGATGATACCTCATCCCATGGTGACGGATGATCTCACCCAGCGGTTTCATGTAGATGTTAAAAAGGAGAGGGGAGAGTACCAATCCCTGTGGCACCCCACAAAGAAGGGGCCGCAGGGCCGATCTCTCCTCCCCTATCAACACCGACTGGGATCGGCCCTGGAGGAAGGAGGTGAACCAGCGTAAGACTACGCCGCCCACTCCCAACTCCCTGAGCTGCCCCAAAAGGATACCATGGTCAATGGTATCGAAAGCTGCTGAGAGATCAAGGAGAGTGAGGATGGATGCACTGCCCCCATCCCGCTCCTGCCAGAGATCATCCATAAGTGCGACCAATGCCAAGTTGTGGTCCCAGCTGTAGTCATAAGTCAAGGACCTCTACTGTCTTTTGTTTCTCAGCTAGATTTGAATTTGGAAGGAATTAAGTTAAGATAGCTCTTAACTCTGTATTCTGGCACCCTGGGTGAAACCTTGGGCTCTAAATGGAGCTGGCAAATAAGATGACTATGCTAGACAGAATTTTCTGAAATATATCTTGATTATCCTCTACTGTAGTAGGAAAATTGCTGGAGGATAGCTTTAGTACCAGACAGAACTCTACATCCTCCTTTTCCTGCTATCAGTATTGCTAATAATATGCTTCATTACTCATGTTGCAGGAAGAAGTGAAGAATGAGATAAATATCATGAACCAGTTAAGCCATGTGAACCTAATTCAACTCTATGATGCTTTTGAGAGCAAGAACAACCTCACCTTAATCATGGAATAGTGAGTTGCAAAGTATCTTCAAAGTATTTTTCAGATCTTTCAAAGCCTGGAATTCTTGACCAGTTTGGTAGAAGTAGCTGGAAAGGTTGAGTGTTTCATAACACGAGAGGCTATATCATTAAATAAGTATTATAATTTTTAAAGGGAAATATGAGCAAACAGACCAATTCAAGCCATGTGAATTCAAAATATGGATTCTTGGGACTTATTCAAGAAAGAAAAGAATGAAAACTAGTTACCATGCTAGCAGGGAATTATGGAGATGTAGTCCTAGCATATTTGGAAGGCTTCAGATTGGAAACCTCTAATAAAGGGGTAACAGCGTTTGACTAGTCAGGGTCTCCAACTCATCTCCCAGCCTTCTGAACATCTGCAGAAGGCAATCTGATGATATCACTGGAAAGGGAGTGGCCAAACATGTTCTGGCCACTTTTTGGACCTTGGAAGGGGGGTTAATGCCCCAATTCCCTTCCTTTAAACCAACACAAAACCAGGCTAAAATCACAGTGCTGAAATTCAACTATTTTGCCACCAGGTGTCATTACTGCAGTTTCAGGAGACCACAGTGTGGGGTCTGAATATAGCCTGGGAAGCATGAACTGATCATTCCTGCTCCAGACTAAACAAACTTGAGTTGACTTCTCAGCCTCACCAGTTAAATTTTAGCCTCAGAGGTGTTTATTGATTAGTGAACCATAAGGTATTTATTTCTTTAGAGAGTTGATATGCCTCCTGTCTCACAAAAGTGACTCTGGGTGGCAAACAGAGATTAAAACAAAAACCACAACATGAAACCCACAGTGCCCGAGGTTCCAACAATACACCTCAGTCACAAAAAGAAAACACATCAACAATAGCAGACCTTGACTGACCTCCTGTCCCAAATGCACGGGGAAACAGCCAGATCTTACAGCCCCGCGAAAGGCTACGAAGGCCGGGGCCATCCGGTATGATCTGAGAACTCTTGCCAGGGAATGAACCTCACTGAACTCAGAGGACCTTCTTTCTGAGCAAACATGCCTGGGATTGAGTTGTATAATATACAGTAGTTGGGAACTCTTATTTGACCCTTACCTTCTTGCAGTTACTGTTCACTAAATCTGGGACATGGTACACTCTGATGTAAATTAGCCATGCTAATAAGTCAGTGGCGTGCAGGTTCCTTCTGGCCGAGGGTAATGCACGAAAGACGTCAGAGTCAGAATAAACAAAGGGGTTGGATCTGACAATCTTAAATATGACTTGTTTTAACAGCTACGCTGATGATGTCCATTGGTTTGGATGAATTTCCCCCTTCTATTGCAATTAAAAATTACAAGTCAGTGGCAATGTATGGAATGCGGGGAGGGGTTGCCACTGCCAAGGTCTTTTGAGGGAGGGTGGAGGGAGGGAACACATGTCATTGTCCACCTCGGTAATAATTGTCCTTGTCCCTGCCTTTTGTTGCTCCGCCAGTGTTGATGGTGGTGAGTTATTTGACCGGATCATAGATGAAAACTACAATCTTACTGAGTTGGACGCTATCTTGTTTACCAAACAAATATGTGAAGGAATATACTACCTGCATCAACAGTACATCCTTCATCTTGATCTGAAGGTATGTTTGGGACCTACTACCAATATGGCTTTAAATCCAGAGCAGGGAACATTGTTGGGCTTATGCTTTGGAACGTGATTTTAGCCACATGGAAGCAGAGATGTAAAGATGCTATTGGATAGGATGAGCCAGATTTGGGGCTTAATTTCCCTCGCCCTCTTTTTTCTTTTAAAGGTAAGATTAAAAAAGACAGACACGCTTCTCCCCATATTGTTCAGTTGAAAACTGGCTGATAATTATGTATACTACTGTTTATTTAATGAGCTGCTGCTGGATTTCAGTGGTGCAACCTTGCAAGGCTTTGGGATCCCCCAGAGGACTGTGTGAGGTAGGGCTGTAGATTGTCCACTTATGCCTGAATCATCATCCCTCCCACTACCGGCACTGAGTCTATGAGTGCCCTGCAAAACACAGATTAAACAGCATGCAAGAGCAGAAAAAAAAAACATTGACATCTCTCCCCACTGTTGTTACATTTTGTGGTAGGCTTTCTCTTTCAAGATATGTTTGAATGGGGGGAAGAGAAGGTGGCTCTGCCTCCATGCAATGGCCCTGCAAAGTAGGTCGGGCTGAGGAGTGGGGGCTGGACTGAGTGGGAAGTCAAGCTGGGTCCCATCACTTGAATCATCTCATCATATCCTGGGCTCCTGTATGGTAAAAATGGATTCTGGAAAGGGATTGTAAAGCTGGGTTTAAGCTTGTCCTCTTTCTTCATTTGTAGCCTGAGAACATACTTTGTGTGAGTCACACTGGGAACCAGATTAAAATAATTGATTTTGGATTGGCAAGGAGGTAAGTCCCCCCCACTTTATGTTTTGTTGATGTTTTCTTCAATCCTTTAGCATCTAATGTTGTAGACTATAAATATTTTGTGATCTCGCCTGGAAGTTCACTGAAATGCCGCCTATTGCCATGGTGACGATGGTTTCGCTCAAAAAGCACTTCTTACTGGAATGTGCCTGCTATCACAATATTTTTGCACACTGATGCCTATATTGCTTATCAACTCATCATCTACCCCCCACCTGCTCTACACTCACCACCCGTCTGTTTCCCTTTCTCATCTTTGGCCAAGGTACAAGCCTCGTGAGAAGCTGAAAGTCAATTTTGGCACACCCGAATTTTTGGCTCCTGAAGTTGTGAACTATGATTTTGTGTCATTCCCAACGGATATGTGGAGTGTAGGCATCATAACATACATGCTGTGAGTAAACTTTGTTTTTCAAGGAACAGGAAGGAAGGGAATGGGGCAATTCTCAACAACTGCTTTGTAGGGAAGACCAGGACACAACCAGAATTTTAGTGGGCCAGAATTGCAGAAGTTGGCTAGACCTCTCAGGGAGTTGCTCTTTTGGTTACCTTTATGACATGATGGTTGGGAAGAGAGAAGGTTGAGTATAAGTAGCATAAAGGGAACATTTCTTCTAATTAAGGCTGGGAAGAATTTAACCTAACTGTGATTGAAGTCAATTCTGCACATAATTCATTCTAAAATCCTGTTGGTCACTCAGACTTGGGCTATGCCCAGATGCTGCCCATAGGTGAACTGCCATTGATTACAGCACATGTAGCTAGGTTTTGCGCAGCAGCATGCCAGATCCACCAGACCTTGATGGGCCACGTTCCTACTACACAGATGGACTTAATGTAATTAATGTAATGTAATGTAAAAGGTGTTGGTTATCACCTTTAAAGCCCTACATGGCATGGTCCAGGTTACCTGAGGAACCGCCTCACTCCCGCTACATCAACCCGTCCCACCCGGTCAGGCAGAGAGGGCATGCTACGGATCCTGTCCATGAGGGATTGCCGATTGGCAAGATCCAGGAGGAGGGCCTTCTCTGCCGTGACCCCCAACCTTTGGAATAAACTACCCCCAGAGGTGAGCAGGCCTCCACTCTCCCAGCCTTCAGAAAGGGAGTTAAGACCTGGCTATGCCACCTCGCTTGGGGCGAGGGGGGGATAGTTGATTGTGGATGTGGCTGGTACCGTGATGCAGCCCTGGTAAATTTCATTAAGACCTTCTTGGACTTCATATTTTATATTTTACATTTTATATTTATCCATTTTATAATGCATTCTTATTCTTTTGTTCATTGTAAACCGCCCAGGGTTGTCGTTGCACGAGATGGGCAGTGGAGAAATTCAATCAATCAATCAATCAATCAATCAATAAATAAGGTTTTAGATATTATCATTTTTTTTGGTGATTTTACGTATTATCACACTTTACATGAATTTTAGATACCTTCACATTTTTGTAATCTTAGAAGTTATTACATTTTATATAATTTTAGATAGTACCTTATAACCTAGACACAGATTACTCCTTCTGGACTTTGCTCATGGATTCTAGTCAGGTTGTTTTATAGATGTATTTTAAGTTTGTCTTAACTTTTATTTACTATCTCTTAAGATAGATTTATAAATACTCACAGAGCATTCATGGACACATTGCTTGTGCTGGTCTACACTGTAATAAACTGACTGACTGACATCCTGAAGTCTACTTTTTGATTATTTTGGACATACTGACCGAGTAATAATAATTAATATAGAACAATTCCAAGAACTCTATTTAATTTTGATTACATGTAAGTGAAAAGAAATCTGATTTAAGTTCTTCTCTTAACTCTACTAGTTTTTTGGAGTGTGACCCTTGGCAGACTAATTGTTGTTCTTGTGCTGGTCAACTTGTGTGCCTTTCTTTATGTTAAGTATGGCTGTACAGATTGTCCCTTGTCTCAACAGTGGCAGCACTTGGCTTATCTTGTCTGGGCTTGGAAGCTAGCAAACATTCATATCATTGCCAAGAAAATTGCATGGTTGTGACTATGTGGTCATCAGAAGTTGAGCTCTTCATGAGGACAACTTCACCTTAATACATTTTCCTCAAAGAGTTGCATTTTGACCCCTTCTCCAAGCAATTGGAGCTCTTGCCTCCAAGTTGTGGATTAGCTGCAAAGCACAAAGCATCTCCAAGCAACGTCTTCTTTCTATTTTAGGGTCAGTGGCTTGTCGCCTTTCCTTGGAGAAACTGACGCAGAAACCATGAATTATATTGTCAACTGCAACTGGGATTTTGATGCAGAAGCATTTGAACAAGTGTCAGAAGAGGCAAAAGACTTTGTTTCCAGACTTCTCATAAAGGAAAAAAGGTGTTATTTGCTATGGTGTCTTATCCCAGCTGGTTCCAGATCTTTCAGTCCCTCCCCTATGCACACATACACACACCCAGCCTTGTTATTATTATTTAGTGAATTGATGTGTGTTGTCTGAACCCAATCAATCATGCTCTATTCCACAAACCATGGCTTAAGATGTACAGATCAGACTAATGTGTGCATGTGTGTATGTATAATGAAGGAAGGCATGCTCTGCATTGCAACCTGCCCCTTCACAAGTTCTTTTTCTCCCTTTTCTGGTCCTGATACTACAGTGGCAGAATAAGTGCAGCCAATTGCTTGAAACATGAGTGGTTGACCAACCTGCCTGCCAAGGCTAAGAAATCAAAAGCTCGCTTGAAGTCCCAGATGCTCCTAAAGCGATACATGGCCCAGAAGAAATGGAAGGTAAATGCCACACTGGCTCCCCCTTTCTTCCTGAGCACAGCTCACAGTGCCTGTTGTTGCCCATCAATTACAGCTAACATGGACTGCCCCAGAAGGTAGTCTGTGTTAGTATGGCACTAATTAGCTTACTAGATTTTAGCAGCTTGTTGTGTATGGTCTGTTTATGATTTTAGTGGGTCCTGCAAGCTCATACAGTTTAATCAGATACTTCATCATTAAATTAACTGGGGATGAACATGTCCTAAGTCAGCAGGTGATGGAACTTGACCAACCTTGTTTGCGCTCAGAAGCAAAGGAGGATTAGACCTGGTTAACCCCTGGATATAAGTCCCCCAAAAGACTATCAGGCCTATAGGCTAGACTGGGAAGCTCTATATTTTTGCCAAAAATGTAGTCATGAGTCAAGATTGACTCAAGAGCATCTTAATATTACTTCATATTAATGAAATAATATTAAGCTCAGAGTCCCTCTTCTGGGGGCAGATGGGTGGCAGTACAAATTTGAGAAACAAATATTAAGCATGTCATGAAAATTCATCTGTAGTGACTGTTTTAGAAACAGACTTAAACTCATGGTGGATAAGGCTAATGATGGTTACTAAGGATAGCATGACAGCCAGTTTGGTATAGTGGTTAAGGCACCAAGCTAGAAACTGGGAGACCATGAGTTCTAATCCCACCTTAGGCACGAAGCCAGCTAGGTGACCCTGGGCCGGTCACTTTCTCTCAGCCCTATGAAGAAGGGAATGGCAAACCACTTCCAGAAAACCTTGCCAAGAAAACTGCAGGGACTTGTCCAGGCAGTCTCCAAGAATCGGACACAACTGAACAGAAAAAAAAAGAAAAAAGGATAGCATATGCAGCGATTTGCAGTATGGCCTGAGAATCAGCCCCTGGAAATTAATAGCAGGAATAGAGGTAGTGCCTCACATCCTGCTTGTTATCTTCCAGAAGGCATCTCAGCCACTGTAGGAAATAGGATGCTGACAAAACCTGGAATGGCCAAATGTGGCCCCGCAGAAGCTGTTGGACTCCATTCCCCTATCGGCCCTAGCACCTATGATCAATGGGATCATAGGAAGAGGGAGTTGCAGGCCAGCATCTGGAGGGCTGCTCTCTTCACCATTTACTTTTGAACTAGACAGACCATTGATCTGATCTAGCCTGATTTGTGTTCTTATGAAACTCAATGATTGTCCGTTATGTTTGAATCTGGCTTCTCCTGTACAAAAATATTTACTCTTTGGGGTTTCAATTGCCTTTTTAGCAGCATTGTAATTTGGTTGCTGATGGCCAAATGTGGAATTTGCTCCATGAGAAACAAAGGATGTTAGGACTGTCCTCTGGGGAGGGTTCCAGTCTTGGCATTGTCACCATGTGCCGCTTTTTCCCTTGATCACATCAACACTTTGCATTTCCAGATGACTGTAGGTACCAGCAGGCTAGTTTTAAGCAGCAGATGTGCTTGATCAAGCAGCTGAAGATGCATGCTGAACATGATGAGTATACAGCTGGTCTAAGGGCCTAGGTGGTGTTGAGTATGTAAAAACAGACACTTGGGCAGGGATCTCAAAAATCTCTATGGACGTGAACGCTATCATGAAGTTACATTCCCAAGCTGTAGGGATCTTACAAGAGTCTTGTCATTTCAACATTTTCCCTTCTTTTACAGAAACACTTCCACGTGGTGACAGCTGCCAACAGATTGAGAAGATTCCCTAGCATGTCTGAGACTCCTGCTGCTGAAGATAACTGAGACTTGATGATTTTAGTGATCAGTCCATTTCTACCTGTTTCACATTAAGATTTCTTTCCTCTTCTTCCTGTGTTGTATACCCACCAGCCTGCTTAAGCTGCTGCCCCGAAGCCTAAGAAGATACAGTGAGACTTCCGACACCAAGGGAAGACTGACTGGGTGGTCTTACAACCTGTCACTTGCAAGGGAAGAGGAGGAAAAATGCTTGACTTATACCTCTTAGACTTTCATTTCTGTAATTATACATTAGTGATTAGCAATGGCCTTTTCTGCTGGGGACCGGCTGTCTTATTTTTAAGAACGTTATGGTTTGAGAACGTCAAGTCATGGTTGGAAGGTTTAACTTCAGGCGGAAGATGTAGCTTCTCCGGGGGTTGTGCTATTTTTTTTTCCTGAGTTCAGTATTTTTGCTTTGAAAATAGAACTTTGGGTAGCGATCAATAGCTTTAAAAACACTTGCTGAGCATATTGGTATTCGTCACCTTTTATACACTCATTTATGGCTTCTCTTTTGCTTAACGTTCCTAACCTTTCTTAGAATCAGATTGAGCCTGAGATGAGCCATGTAATTGTTTGCCACTGTCCATGACCCCATCAGGATGTCAGCTTGGTGTTTTGTGGGAAAGGGGAGATACAAATAAAATGACTTAAGGGCTGTTACCCCCAACAGAACAGAAGTTGCTGACAATGGGGTGGGGGGTGGGTGGGGGGTGGGGGGGGGGCTAACAACAGAATTTAAACAGCATAAACTGTTAAAAAAAACCTCAGTAATAAAACTTCATAAACTTTCAGAACCAGGAAAGATTTTCACATTTAGAGAGACGTGAATATGAAGATGTAGATCCAAGCATGCGAAGCATTAACATGGAGAACCTCTTTAAGAGTTTCCAGGAGAAACTCTTAGGTTAAGTAGGCTCACACATTGTATTAAACTATGATTTATTAAATAAACCACAATCACTGGGTTCACACAATATGTTAACCAAGACCTGACCAACCACATTATGGATTAATGCAATGTGTAAATCTGTTTAGTCATTTCATTTTGTCCATAGAATAGCTAGCAGTTGTTTCTATATTGTGCACAAACTGCTTGGAAGATGCTTGTCCAAGTACCCTAAAAATATAATCTAAAGCAGTCTAGCCTGAAGCTTTCACTCCCACTTCAACAGGCAGACTAGATAAACCCTATCTTCAGTGGTAAAAAGAAACACCATCAGATTAAACAGCTGATTGATTGATATTGTAGGTGAGGTTCAGATCTGAAAGACTTCTGAAACTATCTTCATCCACACCTGCAAATGTATGCCTCTTGGGCAATATACATATTTCAACAGCAATGCAGTTTATTTTTACTACATTTTTACTCCACTCTTTATCCAAAGCAGCTGGTGGCAGTATTAAAGATATCATTTCATTTTTTAATATTAATAATCCTATTAGGTGGAGCTCGGCTGAGAAACGAATTGATCCAGGAAGTCTTGTGATGAAGTTGAGATTTCAATTCAATCTACTCTTGTTAAAATGGCATCCTCTTGGCTGTGTTTTTACTTTTTTTTTTTTAATGTTGACCTGGGGCTGTGTAAATGTTCCTTGGAGCTGAATTTCTGCATTGATTCAAACACTACATCAGCTCCTTGCAAACTGATTTGGAAAGACTTGGACCTGACTGGACAATTTGATGGTGCACTGAGACACTGGCCGAATCCTTGGCCTGAATTCAGTTTGAGGTCTTGCTGACATGTCTGTTTCTCTCTCACCATCTAAATCAGTGTTTCTCAACCTTGGCCATTTTAAGATGTGTGGACTTCAACTCCCAGAATTCCCTAGCCAGTGTGCCTAAACACCTAAATGATCAACCAATTGCCCACTCTACTCATTTATGATTACGGTATCATCATGGATACATCAGTGGGAAAAACAGATGTCTAATTCAGAAACTGACATCTGGATTTATAAAATGAAACAACAGATTATAGCAGCAGAAATAAACTTTATTGATGCTTCCAGAGAAAGCCATGATAAAAAAAAAGATAAACAAGCAAACTTGAGTGGCTCCAATCTTAAAAAGGGTTCTTAAATGGGACATTAAATATTCTGTATTGTTGATTATGTGACTCCCACTAGTTAAACAAGGAAGAGAACAGGCAATTTGGATTTAGATATATTCTTAATCTACGCCTCTTACAGAATAGTTAACTGCCATTTTATTTAATGGTTAATTGTTGCTACAACTGATGTGGAAATATCTTGAGCCTCATGAGATAATCTTAACTACAGTTCCATCATGCAAAAACAGGGCTCTCATCTTGCTGAAGTATCAAAAAGCTGAACACATTTAAAAGCAGGTATACCCAGGCTTCAAGGCGGCCTATTCAAGGAATTCAAGTTTCAGAGTTTCCCCCCCCAACAGACTAGTTCTCAAGGCTGACATAAGCCAAAAGTTAGGCCTGTCTTTTGCACTCACCCAGAGGAATAACCTGAGGAGTGGGATGAAAGACAGGCTGGTTCCTTTAATCCCTGTTGTGTAGTGCTGTTGGCTTGAAAGTCTGCCGGTATAAAAAAATCCAAGATGTTTGTTTTTTGGATATGCTCCACTCACACACTGTTTTTTTGTGATTTTGCAGCATTTTCTAAGATTCTTTGTTTCCATTCTTCATAGTCTTCTTTAGGCTCAATTTCATTTTTTGGACGCTTGCGAGGGACCTCTGCTTCCAGAACTAATGAGGAATGAATAAATGAATAAGTGAGGTTCGCAGAAGCAGCTCTTATGATACACTGTAAAGAAACACATTACTGGATCCCCCTAGCTTGTCAAGAACTTTTTTGCTGAACCTCTAGCTGGTATTTAAATACATTTTTTGGAATAGATTCGGATGAGTGACTCGGGCACTATAACTTGGATGTTACGAGATGAGGATGACTCCTACGATTCAGGTGGAAGATTAATGCTTTGTTTGTTGGCCACTGGAGGTTGTATGAGCTACTGACTTTGCTGAGTAAAGGGAAAAACTTCATATTAGTGTTCTCCAACCTGATGACCTCTGGAATTCTGGACTTCAGTACCTGGAGTTTCAAGCCAGGATGGAATTCCGTGTTTTGGCTATGAAAGCTGGGAATTATTTGAGGATAGCGGGGTAGGGATATTCCCCAGATGAGGAACCTGCCTATAAATAGGCCCCTCTTATAGCATGGTTCCTTTTACCTTCTTCCTTTGCAAGATCTTCAAGTAAGGATTTCTGAGGTTCAGCACGCTTCATCGACAATGAATCACTTTCTCCTTTAGAAGAAGAGGAAAATATCTTTAAAAAGTTTAGGCAACCTTTGGATGCACAATGGCAACATTCAGGTGAATAAGCCACAATGGATAAACTGAACTGGGGAACTGGTGGTACTTCATAGCAAACTGGGAGCCACAGTCCAGAACACTGTCAACTCAAGGTGGTGAACAAATCTAATACTCCTGCCACCTATTTTCCCCACAATAATCTTATGGGGTGGGTTGGGCTGAGGGAGAGTGACTGGTCTAAAGTTACCCACCCAGTTATTAGCTCTCCTTTCTTTCTTCAGCTGAAACTAGAGATAAAAAGTTGATTCCAACTTCGGAAGAAAAACCTTGGGCCAAGTAAATGGCCGAGTTCTCATACTGTTCTAAAGTTCAAATAAGGTTTGCTACATTAGATATGGTCACACACTTCTATAAACTATGGCTTACAAATCACAATAGCTAAGTTTGCCCACCATGCAAAGTTCAAATCAAACAAGCCATTTTCTAGCTTATGATATTTGAAGCTGGCCTATGGCTTGGTAACCAGAAATGGGCTGAAGACAGTCAGTTGCCTATATCTCTGTTTAGGGACTATGTGCTGGCTGGGGGATTCTGGGAGTTGAAGTCCACGCTTCTTAAAGTTGTCAAGGTTGAGAAACACTGTTTTAGACTATACCTGCCCCCAAACACAAGGAATGCTAGGGACTAGAAAAATAGTAATCAAAGGTTTCTTGAATTGCTCTCATCACCCCATTTGACAATTAGTCAGATTTATTTTGCTTCTTTCACCCCAAATGAGGAAGGCTTATGAAGAGCTGACAAACTCTGAAGATAAGAGGACCTTGCTGGATAGTGCCGAGGAGCTGGTATTGGGGGCTGTGGGGCAGATGCTTGCTCTCACTCCAAGAGGCAGAGGGAAGCCATCCATTCATGCCAGCTTGGTAGGGCTGTTGGACATTGTTAGGCCTCTAGTTACTCCAGGTGACCGTGGGGGGAATGAAGAGGGTATTGAGATGGTTGGGCAGTTAAGCTGATTGGGAGGAAGGCACCAAGGGCCAGGTCAGAAGCATCCTAAAGAACTGGTAGTCAGCCAGTTGGACATCTGTGGGATCAAGATGTGGGAGAGGTCCCTATGTTCTAGGGGAGGGAGAAGAGGTTGGGAGGGGAATGGCACTCCAAAGGGGGAAGAGCAGGCAATAACATCAAAGGGGTGATAGGCAGGGGAGATATGGAGACATGGGGCAGGCTACTCTTGGAGAAAGTGGGCATATATATTGTGTATTAATTTGGCCCTCCACCACCCTTGCTCAATCACCAGACTCTCAGTGACCTAGGCTTTCAGCTGCCACTACTGAGGGCCAGGAGGGCACGTCACAAAGCCTCCCTCACCCATTATTTGATAGTGAATGAGAGGCAAGTATACCCAAAACACGGCTGGGCACAGAGGGGAGAGCTCCCCTTTCAGAAATGTGTCCATGTAAGACTGCTACTTTGCGAGCTGCGCTGGCTTTCTATAGGTGAAAGGTGCCAATCTGAGGGGCTGGTGATCACCTATGAAAGCCTTTATGGCACAAGCCCAGGTTTTGCAGAACTGCCTGTCTCCAATTATGTCTGCCCATCCCATGAGATCCAAGCTGACATGCTTGAGTTTCCTTGGAACAGCATATCCCGAGGGATCCAGATGCCCCCAACCTTGCTGGGCTTCCATAAAGCTTTCAAAACATGCTTTTCCCTCCAAGCGCTGGACATTAGATGAGCCTGTTTGGGAAAGCGGCTCAGGATCACGAGAGCCAGTTTGGTGTCATGGTGAAGGTGCTGGCCTAGAAACCAGGAGACTGTGAGTTCTAGGCCCCCTTCAGCATGAATGCTGGCTTGGTGACTTTGGGCCAGGCCCTCTCTCTCAGCCCAACCTACCTCACAGGGTTGTTGTGGGGAAAATAGGAGGAGGAAGGAGTATTAGGTGTGTTTGCTGCCTTGAGTTATAGAGTATATAAAAAGGGCGGGATAAAAACATGATGATGATGATAATAATGGATGTTATGTGTGTGGCCTCTTCTTGTGCTGTTTTTATATTGCATGTTGTAATTCTTTTATGTTAGTGGCCCAGAATCAGACTTTACAAGTTGGGCCACCACCACAAATTGTTTAACTAAACAAACAAACAAACAAATTTATTTATTTCAAACTTGCCTTTCTGCTTTATCTGCCCCCTTTATACATTCAGGCACCTCCCGTTCTCTAGTTTTCCAACCAAAGGTTTACAAAAAACATGAATCCAATTTTCACAAGTTGCAAAAAGCGAATCAAGACAGAAAAGCATAAAGAAAGCCATACGGTTGATTTGCTGGCTAATCTTCTCTAACTGGGTGTGGAGACGGTCAAATACAGTTTTCTTCACCCCAGATACAGCCACCATCTTGGTTTTATCCACTTTAAGTTTCAAGTATCTGCAATGAGAAGATTAGATTCGTGAGAAAATCCTCTTGCCCAGTGATTTAAACCTACCCCGTAACAGCTGCTGCTACTATCAAATCACTCAATTAGAAGCTCCCAGTTCTAATTTACATCCCACCAGGTTTTTATCGCTAACAAGCAACAACTGTGGGCAATCAACCAAACATCAAAAAATCCGGTTAGCTAGATACGCCTCTACTGAAAAGCATCTCTTCTATATAAATCTCCAATATGGTTTAGGGGTGTGTGTGTGTGTATGTTTGTTTGTTTATTTAACCTTCAGGTTCCTTTGCATTGTTCCAATTTCCAAGAGTTTGCTTTTCCTACTTTGGGTAAAACAAATATCCTTACCCCCATCTACTCAATCTCACCATTGCAAGAAAATGGAAAAGCAGCAAGAGTCACGTTCTGGAAGGCTGGTGTGAGCAGTGGTTTTTTAGCTTTCTCAAAGGCCTATCATTTATTATTATTTTTTAGGGAACGTCATTTTTCCATGCTATCTATGATTCTCTACACCTTTCGCTCCAAACAGGTGCTTGTAACTCCTCCAGAAGGTCCTCTCTTTAGAGTTCCACCACAGGAGTCAGCTGGCGTGCATGTAGCAGAACAATGTGGAGGATGGATCAGGTTCTGAACGGGGTATCCATTTTTAGACATTTCCAATTCTCCCAATTCCCAAACACTGTCCTCACTCGAAGCGAATATTTGTAGCTCAGGGGTGAACTGTGGAGTCCTTGGTGCTCTCTGAGCCTTGTTGTAACAGCCACTACGTAGGACAGACGGGCAGAAGACTAGCAGAGTGCGTCCAAGAACACCAACTAGCAGTCAGAAGACATGATGAGAACTCCTTAATCTCACCACACATGGACAGACTCAACCATAGTTTCAGCTGGGCAACTGTGAGCATCCTAAACCAAGCCAAATCCAAAAACGCCAGAGAATTCCTCGAAGCCTGGCACTCAGACAAAGCAGCCATCAACAGACAGATAGAGGTAAACAACATTTACATACCATTCAGAAGAGACAATAGAAAAGCCAAAAGACCAGTACACTCCCTTGCCAGCAATCAACACCCAGATATGCAAAAATCAATACTAGGATTAACACCAGACGAACCATCAAACAGCACAATACACCCTAATCAAGGAACTATTAACTCAGTCAATCAACCAAGCAGCAAACAGCCCAATCAAGGAACTCCCAAGGAGAGAAGAACACCTCCAACAACACAAGCAGGACAAACCATGGTATATAAACAGAGGGCAAGGCCTACTCCCTCTTCGCACTGAAGATGTTGCCTAGTCTGGCAATGAAATGTCTGCAAGAAAACAAGAAGGCTCAAAGAGCACCAAGGACTCCACTGTCCTCACTGTTTTCATCGGGCTTGTCTTCTCTGCATCAAGTTCTCCTACCCAACTGAAGCACGGGCTCTATCAAAAAACTGACTGGAAAGACTGTCTTTCTAGTTTTCATTCCTTTTGTGTCCAGTGCAAAACCTGACAAATGTTTATTTTTAAGGAATCTGACAAATAAGAGCAGACCATGAATCAACAATCCTTGCTAGACAAAAACTATTTTAAAACCAAACCACATGTTGAATTATAGCTGAGCCCCTCCACCGCCGCCCTAAATATTCCTGTGATGGGATATTTGGGGGAAGGGCTCCTCCATGTGGAAAGACTGGTTAGAAGCTGACATCAGACCCTGGACCTTAGGAAAACCCAAGAGCCTGTAAGTGCTGTAGTGAGACTACAACTGTTATGAGTATGGATGGTGAGCAGGAGGGGGCCCCTATCCAGGGGGGAAAATGCATGTGTAGTTTAGAGGCTTTGAACTGTCCTTCAAAGAAACTCAGAGCAGACCCACCTTGAGTTTTGGGGTTTATCTGTCTGGGTTTCCTACGCTCCTTCAGTTTGGTAGGATTTTCTGTCTACTATAGCAGTTAATAAACACTAGAGACAATCTCATCTCAGCGTGGTTTTTTGCTTAGGACAACAATTCCCATCATTCATGATAGTTGACTCTTTTGGCTACACAAGAGGAGAATTGAAGTCCTATAATTCAGCCTGTTTTAAACCTACCATCTTCATGCCATTTTCTGTGGACCCTTTGAACATTACAGGACACCACTGAATAAATCCCATGGTTCTCATCATGTATTTTGCTTCTGAATTAATTACAAGGATAAAACTATAGGGCAGTTTTCTTTCAGCACTGGCGTCATCCTCAAAATTGGAGGCCATGAGACTGGTAAAAAATTTAACTGGTAAATTTTTAGAAGAAAATTGGCCCATGGCACCAATAGCCTATCACATTCCATAATTTGCCCTTGATCTTCATCACAATCTGACTCCCATCTCTGTGGAACACACCTTAAATCAGCGTCCGGGATAAAATCAGTGTTCTTTCTTCCAAATGCAGATGTCAGCCCTCCCCACCATAAAATCAACCCAAGGGAAACTCTTTGGTAACACCTCTTCCAACTTTACCTGCAAGCAGTAAACAATGCCACAGTAGTGAATAAGGGTTTGGACAAATCAAGAGCCATCTGTTGAGTTTCTGGCAGGCTGGATTCATACCTGAAAGAGCAAACCTATTTACTGAAGTTTATTTATTATTAAATTTATACACCGCCCATCTCACTATAAAGTCCCAACAATTTTAATTCAACCTGAGATTCGGTTTATCTTTAGCTATGAAACCTTGCTATGTCTACTCTATAAACCCTTATACTATTGAATATTCAGGAAAATCCTTTTATTGACTCCATTGCTTATTCTTTCCTAATTTTAGATATGGCAGATGGAAAAAACTATCCAAACAGCTAAATATCTTTAATTATATTAGAGTGTCAGATCACTGGCCAAGGATTGTCAACTCCAGAGACAATCCACTTTGTGCTCTCTAGGTAACTTGAACTATAATCTTACAAAACTTGACTGTGATGGCTGAAGCCCCCCAATATGTAGCACAGAAGCATCTGAGATAACTAGATCTTTTAGCTCATCTACTTTGCTCAGTGATCATTCTCCAAAAGAGCTGTCCCCAATCTTGTTTGTGCTGAGAATGATGGATTTAGTTAAATACATTATGTAGGCCCACATATCCCACAGAAAACTTATAGGCAGTCCTCGCTTAACAACCATTCGTTTAGTGATGGTTTGGACTTACAACGGTGCTGAAAATAACCGACTTATGACGGGTCCTCATACACACCACTGTTGCAGTGTCCCCATGGTCACGATTTGGGCACTTGGCAACCGGGTCACATTTATGACCGTCAGTGTCAAGTGGTCACATGATCTCCATTTTCAACCTTCCCAGCCAGCTTCGGGCAAGCAGAATCAATGGGGAACTGCATGATTCACTTGACAACCACATGGTTTGCTTAATGCCCGCAGTGATCTGCTTAATGACCACTGCAAAAAGGTTGTAAATTGGGTCGGATTTGCTTAATGACCAACTTCACTTAGCAACCGAAATTCTGGTCCCAATTGTGATAATTAAGCGAAGATACCTGTATGTGGTCACTAACAGTTGATACCGGCTTGGTAGCACTTAATCATTCAAATTCCACACAATGGATGGGAGAAAGTTTTAACCTACCAATCTGTTTTTACAAGGAGATGCAGCTGGACATCTCTGGAAGGAAGAACTTTATAGAAACAAAATTCAAAAGTGATCATGGGGTGAATGGATTAAAAAGAGACCACACTGAATACAGTGAGAAAATACTGCATCCTGAGTCATTCTCTGAAAACCAGTCCTTATTTAAGGACTATCCCTGCACAGGAAGGAGATCTTAGAAAACATGGGAGACTCTTAAAGCTTAAAAAAAAGGATATTTAGAGGGCAACCACCTTTGCCAACATACAAAACCATCCAAAAGAGCTTGAAAAGGATGAAGCATGTTCAGCAACTGTGGAAAAGCAGTTGGCTGGAGGAGGGAAACAGAAACTTGGAAGGAAAATGGAGGATCCTACGCATGGCACAGCCTGGAGTGTTCTGAAGGAGCTGCACCATTTTAACAGGAAGCAGAAATGCTTCTTCAACACTCCCTACCTCTGCAGGATTTTTGATGCCAGATTTGCAGCCTCCACGCAGGAGAACTGAACTGCCACATCTCTGATGCCAAAGTTGGATTGCAGAGCAAGCAGGCTTTCAAAGGATCTCAAGTAGCGCTGGTAAGTGGTTCTGTTCAAGCCGGAGAGTTTCACAAAATAACTCTTTAGAGGAAAAACAAAGCAACAATGAAGTCTTTTCTCTTCCAAACCTGCACGTAGTCACTCACAAGCCACATTTGCTAAACAACATTTAGCAAAAGGTTATTTTATACAGCTTATACAGGTAGTCCTTGCTTAACAACCATTTGTTTACCAATGGTTTGGACTTATGATGGAGCTGAAAAAAAAAACAACTTACGACCAGTCCTCACATTTATGACCGTCTCAGTGTCCCCATGGTCATTTAATCATGATTTGGGCACTTGGCAACCGGTTCACATTTATGACCACTGTAGCATCCCGTGATCGCCATTTTCAACCTCCCTGGCTGGCTTCTGGCAAGCAAAATCACTGGGGAACTGCGTGATTTGCTTAACGCCTACAATGATTTGCTTAACAACTGCTGCAAAAAAGGTCGTAAAATCGAGTTGGATTTGCTTAATGACCATTTCACTTAGCCACCAAAATTCTGCCCCCAGTTGTAGTCATTAAACAAAGACTACCTGTAGGCACAAAACCAGTTTTGGCTCATCTATTATCAGCTTCATGGCATGGGATAGGCAACCATTTAAATCTTTAAATTCATCCACAGCACTGTTCCCAGGCTGACTTTTATTAGATTATGTTTAAAAGGCTGGTTGCCTCCCAAAGTTCATGATAAATAATGGAATTGACAAAACGATGCCCCAGTCTAGCAAACTCTTGTGTCAGGGGAAAAAAGGTTCATGTATCTTTTGTAAGTTAGTGAATGGGATGCACTAGCCAGTTTGGTCTAGTGGTGAAGGCACCAGGCTAAAAACTAGGAGACTGTGAGCTCTAGTCCCGCCTTAGGCATGGGTGACCTTGGGCCAGTCCCTCTCTCTCAGCCCAACCCACTTCACAGGGTTGCTGTTGTGGGGAAAATAGGAGGAGGAAGGAGTATTAGGTATGTTCCCCACCTTGAGATATTTATAAAAACAATAAAGGCAGGATAAAACCTTAAAAAAAAATCAAGCAAACCCTAAGTGTGCAAGTTCTCTTGCGTAGAAGGCCACAGCATCCCCCTTTTTCTTAACCCCCCACAAACCAGGGTTTCTCAGCTGGGGTTCCATGGCAACCTAGGGTCCACAAGAGGTCACTAGGGGTTCCCTAGATCACAATTTATTTAAAAAAATATTTCAAATGCAGGCAACTTCACATTAAAGAGCTAAGTTTCGTTCTTTATTTTTAGTTTAAGAACACTGTTAATGCATAATACAGGCCTACTAATGAAACAAATATAATGATTTTGTAACTTCTGGCCCATATTTGAGCCTGAATGGGCAGGGGTTCCCAGAGGCCTGAAAAATAGGCTGCCCCAAACTAAATTATTTAATACTCTGTGTGTGTGTGTGAGAGAGATTCACAGCAATAAAAACCCATGAACAGCTTGTTATTCCTATCCTATTTTCCATCAGCTAGACATCTACAGAAACACCATCGCCTAATTCTCAAGCTTCCCTAAAGATTTCTGCATAAAACAGCAATGCAAAGGAAAACAAAGCAACACATTTGGGAAGGAAATGGCAAGCCAATATCATTTAAAATCAGATTTTTTTTTTACTTTGTCCACAGGATTCCCTGTGAAGGTAGCAGCCAAGTCCAGGCAGATCACAGCACTGCCTGTGGGGCTCATCTGGGCCAGCAAGGGTGCACACTTAACTTGAGAGAGCCGCAGGTATTCCTCTGCTTTTCTGTAGAGCCACAAAGAGAAAAGGCCATTCATCAGTATGACAGGCAAGGGAACAGATGACTTCTGTGTTCACAGCTGTTTCATTGCAAGACCTAATCTTTAGCAATTAAATAATCCTCTATATACAGAAGATTATATCAGTTGGTGAAGGTTAAGGAAGAGCAATTATATTTTAACTTCTAGGAAACATCCTCAAGGAAGATGCTGAATTTGAAGGCCTCTGACCTCTGAGTCCCCTCCCTTTTTAATATCTAAAGCAGGAGTCTTTCTGATATTGCAAATTACAGTGCCCATTATTTGTAGCTGGGCTGGCCAACAGATTTACTACATTAATTATACTTCCAACTGATTCAATAAACACAGCACTCTGGCTGGGATATAACTCAGCTAAAAACATGCCACCCAAAACGGAACAGCATCAAAACCCACCTAGAAACTACAGCCTAATTAAGGGAAAAGATCATCCAAGCCATAAAGATAAATACATCTAGGAAGAAAATCACAGAAATAAAACCGGGCGACGTTCTAAAAGCCTCATTTTTCTAAATCGATAGGAGAATCAGAGGGTCTTCGCTAGACCTCGGAAAGGCAAACACGTGCAGTGAATCGCTGCAGAGGCCATCCTGAAGGGAAGCGCCAACAATCTGGACGATCTCAGATGGGTTGCGGGTTTTTATTTGTATTCTATTTTGGCCCACAGTGATTTATCCGGCACAGCTCAGGGAAACTTCCATAGCCAGAGGCAGTGTATCTCTCCTGAACCCCATCTTGCAGAGAGAAGGGCTGCCGCCTGGAGTCCATCCTTGCAAAGTATCTGGATGGGCGCAGAGGGGCAGCGGCGAAGCAGGAGTGAACAAGATCCCCATATACAAAGCCCTCCGGGGCGATGGACTACTGTTCCCATCATCCCCGGCCAGAAAAAAAGGGGGTACCGCTGGAGGTTATGGTTCCGCTATATCCAACTGCACCCCCTCCCGATCACCTGATAACTCCAGGCGTGCAGACCCCCAGCTTGGATGCCCAGCGCTGCAGGCTCTCTCGCTCCATTCCCGCCGCTTCTTTCCCGCGCTCCCGCAACCCCTTTCAACGTTCTCCCCTGGCCACGCCTCCTTCGAACGTTCCTGCCTTTCCCCGACGTTCTCACCCCGCCCACCAGCGCCTCCCTCCTTTCTGCGACGCGGCCGCTCCGTTTCCATCAGAAAGGAAGGGCGGGGGGGCGGGGAATGAAATCCGGAAAGGAAGCAGCCCTTGCACTTCGATTGGTTTCGCACCGCGTCCGTCGCCGTTCCTTAGCGTTCTGCCGGCCGTCGACCAATCAGAGAGGCGAGCAAAAGAGTGGCAGACGGAGGCGCGCATAGGAGGGAAAAGGGGGAGGGCACTGGGGGGTCACATGATGTTGAGGGGACCGAGGTGCTGAGCAGGCAGGCGCGCGGGCGGTGCGGCCGGGCGAGGGAGGTGCCACTATGGTGAGTTGAGGAAGGCGGGGGTGACCAGTCGAGCCGGGGGGGGGGGCAGAACTCCCTCACAAAGAAAAGGTCCCTTGGTCGGGCCGGGCCGGGATGGAATGTCCGGGCGTCTCTCCTCCCGAGCGGGGAGGGCTGCGGGCCTGCCCGGTGCGCTGCTCCTGCCGCAGCAGCACCTCCTGCTCCTCCTTGGGAGGAGGAAAAGAGAAATTTCCCCGCCAGGCGTGGCTCCGCTGACGTTGGCGCTGCGCGGAAGGGAATTCCACGCTCTCCCCCGCCCCGGAGGCCTTCAGAGGGATCGGACTATAGCTCCCATCATCCCCGGCCAGCAGGATGGGAAGGACAGTCCGGGATGCAGAGAGAAAGCCAAGTCAGCTCCGGGCCACCCAATGGGCTTGCTCCCTCCCTTCCCCCCCGTGCATGTGTGGAGTCCTACACCCGTGTAAAACTGAGGAATGGGGGGAAATACCTGGATTGCGGGGCCTCCCTGGGCCGGTTGAGAAGCAAGTCAGCGAAGTGGGGCTGAGGATGAAGTCAGCCTGAGCAGGGGCTGTTTGGTGTCTTTATAAAGAGAGCTGCGTTTTTTATGGTGGGGGGGCTGCAGGAGAAGATGTTGGGTGGATCCTTTGGGGTAAAAGGATCTTATCTTTTGAATAAAGATGTCTAGGTTTGCCTTAGACCAGGGGTCCCCAAACTCTTTGGCTCATCAACCCCTTCATCAAGTTTCAGATTGTTCATCAATCCCCAAACATTTATTGTATGAAAATAATTTAATAAATCCTACTTTAATAGTACTATGAATAATAACAACAAATGAGTAATAACAGTAATGGATAGTGCCATTGACCCTTGAGGGTCGATATTGACCACTTTGGGAAACCCTGCCTTAGACAATACAACCTCCCAGAGCTGCTGGGAGTTGGGTGGCATCCAAATTTAATAAATTACTACATTATTACTTAGCTTGCATATACACAGTTTGATAACACATGGACATCAGACTTCCTGAGCTATAATTTAGGATAAACAGTTGTTATGTGTCATCAGGTTGATATCAACTCTTAGCAACCACATAAATAGATGTTCTCCATGATGAACTGTCCCTAACCTGGTGTTCTAATGGCACACCCATCACTGCAGTAATGGAGTCCATCCACCTTGCTGCTGGTTGTCCTCCTCTGTTTCCTTCCACCTTTCCCAGCATCAGAGCCTTCTCCAAAGAGCTGGGTCTTTGCATAATATGTCGAAGTAGGATAATTTGAGCCTGGTCATTTGTGTCATGAGTGAGAACTCTGGGTTAATAATCTATTTGATGATCCATTGCTTTGTTTTCTTGGCTGTTCATGGTATTCTCAGGAGTCTTCTCCAACACAGACTAAACATGTATTCTTCTTCTTGGTATTTCTATGCTGTCCTCTCCAAAACTTCTCTGACTGACATACAGCCAAAATAAAGGTTTGAAAACATCAGAACAGCAGCCATTCAAATAGAATAGCGTTAATCAATTGGGGTATATTGCCAGGGAAAACCTAACACCCTCCTCTCCCTATGTTGTCTTCCCCAGCGCCAAGTTTTCAACTCTTGGGAAACTCAGTAGGGAGGAAGCAATTCTTACATGTATAGTCATGCTGTTCCACAGGAGTAACAGAGGATTATGTTCAACAAATAAGTTTTTTACTCCCCTTGATTGTTATGCAGTTGCTTTATTGTTGATTTCAAAGGGATCCTTTATAAAAATCAATCAGCATTTGATGTTAAGGAAGTAGGTGGCAGCATTAGTTCCTTTTCCTTGATATAAAGAAAATGGACCAGTAAGAGCCGGCATGAAAAACCACCACAGAATCCAGAGTTACAGATTAGATTGGGAAGGGACAACCATTTTCATATTATTGACAAGGAAGCATAGATATGTCCATATAGTCACTGATAGTTCAGCTTGACATAAGAGAAACTTCATATTATTTCTGAGCAGAAAATCTAAAGTCAGTTAAATTTTGTAAATCTGGTGGAAAATGAGAGGTGAAGCATAGTCAATTTAGTTTCCAATTATATTTTTCCAAGGAGATCAGTCAGGATCATAGTTGTAGATATGGAAAACATATGCTTAGTCTGGGGTTTCAGTGACAAGATGCATTGGTAATCTACAATGTCAAAGAATTCTTGTTTATTCTACAATGGCTGGTGCATTCAGCCATTAAACAAATCAGGATTGGTTTGGATGGTCACTAGAGGACTATAAACTGTCAGTGTGATGATAAAGGCTAGTTTGGTTTAAAGTGGGATAGGCAGCTTGAAGTTAGGTCCCCTGATTGCAGTTAGAAAAAGTCAGTGTTTTTCCCCCCATCATTTTGTTTTTCAAGGATTGGATTTACTCTGTTACTAGTTTTTTAAACTCTGTTTTAATTCTTTATCCTTTTTATGTTTTTTATCCTATATTTTTGCTACTATATTTTTTTAACCATAAAGGAATAAGTAGTACTATTAGAAACAACTTTAGGATTTTTAAAATAAGCAATATATAAGTCTGTTTAATGATTCAGTAATAAATATACAAAATCAGTGTAGGTTATAAAATAACTTTAGCAACTTTAAAACACAACAGAGAAAAACTTTAATATTCCTTTCTTCCCCTGAAGTCCTGTCCATGCCCACTATGTTTTTTGCACCTACACCCCACTTTTCAGTTGTGCCTCTGACAGAAAAAGTTGCTCATTTGTGTTTTTAATGCCTCTAGTGAGGAACAATGATGCTGGGCTGCATGACTCCGTGGTGTCTTGTAGCAGAGGCTGGCCCTGATAGTCTTATCTGGAAACATTCCTTTCCTTGTTTTCTAGCCAACTACACAGCAGTCTCCACAAGATGAACAAGAGAAGCTTCTGGATGAGGCCATACAGGCTGTTAAGGTCCAGTCTTTCCAAATGAAACGGTGCTTGGTAAGAACTGGTGGACTTGAATTCTTTCCTTTCCCCTTGCAATGATTAACTGTGTGATTTCTGAAATCTGATAAAGTAGCAGCCTGTTTATAGCTTTGTAGTCTCATGTGTTTTTTCCTGAGTATAGGCTCCACTAAATCAGGAGGTTTTTTTTCCTTCTCCACAAACATACATTGGGCTGCCCTGTATATTTCATAAATATGCCAGCTGTATAATTGTTATTATTATTACTTAAAAACTTCTGCTCTTCCAAAACTTCTGAAATGCAAAATGTTCAATAATATTGCTTATGTTAAAAAAAAAAAAGGCTGCAAGAAGAATCCAAACTCTAAGTCTCCCCCAAATTTTGGATAGAAAGTTTATAAATTAACAAAATAAACAACTTTCCAGCATTGTTTTAATGGCTTGAATATTTCAAGAAGTTTGCAGCTTCTGTAACAATGATAATCTGGAATATCTTCTTTCAATTGCTCCTTAAAGGGCTGTAATCCAAGCCTCTACAGTTTGGTTGGAAAATAAATTGCACATCATCATCATCATCATCATCATTATTATTGTTATTGTTATTATTTTGGTAGGACAAAAATAAGCTAATGGATGCCCTGAAACATGCCTCGAACATGCTTGGTGAGCTGAGGACTTCAATGTTGTCTCCAAAGAGTTATTACGAATTGTGTATCCTCTTGAAGTGGGCTGGCTATGTGGAGCTCATTTGACTGTTAAGTGATGCTTGTTAGTGTCTCTTGATATCTCCAAGGTAGCGGAGATGAACTGGCCTTTCAACAGATGCACCAATGGAAAACCGCAGGTCTTTCTTATCTCTTGCCTGTGAATTTCTACAGGACGTTGGAGACAAAAGGAAGGGGGTAATCTTATTAAACATGTACTTTCTCAGTAACATATCTCAACTGTTGAAAAAGTGAACATGTACTTTAGATGTGATGAAATGATAGCCAGCATGCTGGTTGCAGTTTTTAGGGGCTGTTGTCCCAATACAACTACAGGATACCAAGTTGGGGAAGACAAACCTAGAGCATCAGCTGTATGTGAGTGTTAATATTGCCGTATTCTTTGAGGTATCACAGTCAGACCTCATGTAGCCAATCCAGTTATTGCTGGAAAAGTTTTTATTTTGCTTTTTAAAATAAAAATCCCAATGAAAATAAGCCCCTGAGGCATCTCTTAGGCTTAATACTTCAGTTCTGCATTGAACATCCTAGATCCCTCCTAAATTGGGATGACACCATTGGAACATTTTTTTTTAAAGTGTTATGATTATTTTAGCATGAATGTGGATTTTGGGTTTTTTTTTTTTATTCATCAGGAATGCCTGATGATGGGTTAGATTGTATGCCACCAAGACTCTTTTGATTATGGTGGAATAAAAACTGAATGAATGACTAAATAAAATGGACAGCCAGTTTACTTTGTTGCTAGCTAGGCACCCTGAAGAGAGCCAGTTTGGTGTAGTGGTTAAGGTATCAGGCCAGAAACTGGGAGACTGTGAGTTCTAGTCCTGCCTTAGGCATGAAGCCAGCTGGGTGACCTTGGGCCAGTCACTCTCTCTCAGCCCTAGGAAGGAGGCAATGGCAAACCATCTCTGAAAAGCTTTGCCAAGAAAACTGCAGGGTCTTGTCCAGGCAGTCTCTGAGAATCGGACACAACTGAATGGATTTAAAAAAAAACACTGTAGCTTTTGAAGACCTTCCAATTTTGAAAAAGTGAGTGTGTGGCTCCTAGTTGTGGGAAAGCTACGATGGGAGCATTGTGCATAGGTGAAGGCAAGCAGCTGCTTTGATATGTGGCTTGCTCATGTTTCTCCATTTGCAGCTGCTGCTTCTGGTCCAAACTGCACCCTTGCCCAACCTGATTCTCAGGCTCTCCTATTAGGCTGGATGTTAGCTCCGTCGTTTTCCTTTGCATCTCCTTCTTTAGTTTCTAAGTGGTTGGTTTCTCCTTGGTATTGCATGGAAATGAGCAAGGCTGTGTTGCATTAGTCTGCAATCCTTAATTGCAAGGAAAAGATATGGCAATCTCTGATGAGCTCCACTACCTGGAAGTTTACTTGACGGATGAGTTTGCTAAGGGAAGGAAGGTGGCTGATCTCTATGAACTGGTTCAGTATGCCGGAAACATCATTCCACGGCTGTAAGTAAATGAGGGGGAATCTTGCGGGCAGACACTCAGTTGTAGCACTGATGGTCAGTCTTGTTTTACGTGCTTTATTGAATTGAACAAAATGTTCACAAAATGTGTTCCTGTCCACTTGTGCCTGTCCCAACAAGGCCTTGTATCGCCTTGCAATCTTCAAAGATAAGGGAAGGTAACTTTTAATTGATCAGTCAGTCCTTCAGTCAGATTAAAAAGGCTACATTAAGATGGGCTTTTGCGGTAACAGATCAGCTTCATCTTTGTATCAGCGATGGCAATGCGTTTGAAAAATAAAAACAAAAAAAATGGGAAAGTGATTGTATATTTATTAATGTATTTAAAATACATATGCTGCCTTCTTAACAGACTCTAGGTTGCTCGTGCTTCAAAAAGAAGCAAAAAAAATAAGAGATTTTGGGGGGGGGGCTAAAGGAAGGAGCCAACATTGTGAAACAGCCTCCCTTTGGAGATGAGGCTGGCCCCCACTTTACTGATTTTTCAAAAATGTCTAAAATCTAAGCTGTTTTGGGGAGCTTTTCCCTGATTTGGTATTGCCATCTTTATTTTTTATTTTCTACTTTTATGGTAGTATATTGGTTTTCCTTAATGTTGCATATCATTAATGTTTCTACTTATGACTGTTGGGGTTTTAGATTGTATTGTGAATATTTTAACCACATTATTTGTTCTATGTAAGCTGCCAAGAGCCTTTTTTTAATTGTGGCGGGAGAGCAATACTTCCAATAAAATAAATAAGCAAACATGAAAACTCTAGTCGAACGGAGTGTTGGAATGGAAATGAGCAGCCTGCTTTTGTACTAGCAGAGCTGTAGGAAGCAAGTCTCTTAATGCTGTCTCCCTTATTTCTCAGCTATCTACTAATAACTGTTGGGGTGGTCTACGTGAAGTCTTTCCCTCAGTCTCGGAAGGACATCTTAAAAGACTTGGTGGAAATGTGTCGTGGGGTCCAGCATCCTTTAAGAGGCCTGTTCCTTCGCAACTATCTTCTCCAGTGCACCCGGAACATTTTGCCTGATGATGGAGAGCAGACAGAGTAAGAACTTTGAAAGGTTGAATGTGAATGTGAATACCTTTCATTGGTGAGAAACATGTGGGTGGTGGACGGTAGGGCAAAGTTGCCTATCTTTGGCACAGTTTGAAGGCATGGGACAAAGTCAGCTGCTGAACCTAATTTGAGTTGGGGGCTTACTGCCTGGAAGAGGGATTGCTTTGGAATTTGAGGTCTACAAAACATTTCAAATTCAAACCATCTTGAACTGGAAACACCCTATTTTGAACTTGAAACCGTTCTTCTGGGCCACTTGGAAATCTTTTGAGCTTGAAACATAGCATTTGGAAAACCTGAAACCACCTGCAGGAAAAAAATAGTTCTAAGAACCAAAATGGCTTTCTTCCCTGTTCCACTTTGAGTGGAATTACGAGTAGATCTGTATATTAGCGTGAGTATTAAAATAAAATCCCTAGATGACCAGTGCTTTCGCAGAAGTGAAGTAATGTGAGGAGGCAGCAGAAAACCTGTAACTTCTAAATCCACCCTCTGGATGTAGCTGACCTAAAGCTTTCATAACTGGTTGAGGTGCAGCTAATTGTAGCTTGGCAGCTCTGACAGAGAGGGGTTGCAGCATTGGATGGAGAAAATATGTTACATAGTTAGCTTCCTAATCCACAATTGGGGTTTGACTGGATTAATTCTGAGATGATATTAAATCTGAGCTTCAAATCTTACCCCAAAGAGAGTTGTTGTCCTGGTTTGAATAATCTCTTTATGATTCAAAATGTGTGCCATCTGTGGGTTCAGAGACATCTAACCCACATCCTGGAAATACATATTCTTTACCCCTTTGAAAAATGAGCATTTCCTTTTTGTTGGCCCACAGTGAAGAAACCACCGGGGACATCAGTGACTCCATGGACTTTGTGCTGTTGAACTTTGCTGAGATGAATAAGCTCTGGGTGCGCATGCAACATCAAGGGCACAGTCGAGACCGTGAGAAGAGGGAGCGTGAGAGGCAAGAGCTGAGGATCCTGGTAGGAACCAACTTGGTCCGACTCAGCCAGCTGGAAGGAGTCAATGTGGAGAGATACAAACAGGTAAGTCAGCTCTTGTTTCTGACTGCATCCTAACTAGTTCGGCTTATAACATCACTGGAAGAAGGCAGGTTTAGGGGAGGGACAAATCCAGAGTTCGATGCAATGACGTTCATGGCTGTAGAAGGCACACAAGTAAAGTATAATAGAAAATAAATTTTCTTTCTGTTTTCCAGATTGTCTTGCCTGGCATATTGGAGCAAGTTGTAAACTGCAGGGATGCACTAGCTCAAGAATACCTAATGGAATGCATCATACAGGTACATGGCTTAGGGAAAAGGTTAACTGGCAGGTTGGTAAGTAGCATCTGACAGGCTGACATCTGGCTGGAAAAGAAGGACAATGAGTAGACCAGAGCAAGGCTGTGATGCCTTTCTTGAGCTAGCAAAATCTGCACCAAGAGTGGAGATGCTTGGCCCTCTTAGCCCTAAATGAGCTTCCAAGAACCTTTGTATGTGGATTGTGATCAACAGCATGTTATATGGGGTATGTTTTTTAACATTGTTTATATAAATGCTATGATGACAGGGCTACCGTATTTTATGTAAGTTGGTTATTTGGTTTTAGAGATGTGGAATCTGTTGCTTTAGGTTTTAATTTTTATTATTGTAAACCTGGAATCTTGATAGCTGGGGAAACATATAAGTAGTGAATATGCAGAAATTACCTGAGTTTTTACAACATGATAAGTTGAAATGAAGGAAATATTATATCATGCCTTAGCACAATGATTAAATGTCTGTTTACTAAACAATCTAGAATAATAATTGACAAATTGCTCCATCATGTGCTCCCATGTCCTAGGTTTTCCCAGATGAATTTCACCTGCAGACTCTGAATCCTTTTCTTCGAGCATGTGCAGAGTTACACCAAAATGTGAATGTCAAAAATATCATAATTGCATTAATTGATAGGTACGTAATGAAGCAGATGCTATAAACTCTGTGCAGGAGCACAGAGGAAAGGAAAACATGTGGCCTCATCCAGAAGGTGTGAAGAAATCTACATAGGCTTAATTTTGTTGTTGCTATATGAATGCCTATTTCAAATTGCCATCTCATCCTGTAATTTTCAATGGAAAATATTATGTCAGTGTATTGCTAAGGGATTGGAAGAGTTAAATATGATATTTCAGTGTATGCAGGAAGACATATTTCAGTGCAACCAGTTACTTACATCTTCATCTGCATCATCTTTAGTAGATGGTTAGATAGAAGTTAAGAATGTTTTATGAATAAAAAGACTATATAAACTGGGTAGGAAAACTGAAGGAAAAATTAATAGAGGTTGAACAGATGAAATGATAGTGGGTATACACAGAAGAAAAGGATGAATTAGTAAATACAAAAAGTTGTGAATTTGAAAAATGTCACATCCCAAAGGATCCCATGCTTGAAATGGAGGCCTCAGAACTACTTTTGACCAGGTCAGAACAACCAATTTCAAATTTAGTATGTTTCATATTCTCCTGCCAACCTAGCAGTTCGAAAACATGCAAATGTGAGTAGATTAATAGGTACTGCTTCGGCGGGCAGGCTAACGGCGTTCTGTGACTGTCATGCTGGCCACATGACCACGGAAGTGTCTACGGACAAATGCCGGCTCTTCAGCTTTGAAATGGAGATGAGCACCGCCCCCTAGAGTCGGACACAACTGGACTTAATGTCAAGGGAGACCTTTACCTTTACCTATGTTTCATATTACCCTATTGTAAAGAAACAAAAGATGCATTTTGGAAAAAGACCTAGGATTTGAAATTGGAAGGAGCTAATTGGCAAAAAAGGAACAGATGAGGATATTCTGAGGATGCCAGGCTGTGATCCATGAGGGCCAGTGACGTATGACCACGGTAGATATGTGGAGCTTTGGTGTGAAATACAAAGGCATGATTTCATGTTGATGTGTACTGGATTCAAACTCAGTCCTTTCCTACAGATTTTTGGGCTCAACTCTGTCTCCCATCATATTTCTGGAGATGTCTGAGCAAATGTTCTCTAGCTCTACCTTTTTTCTCCCTCCCACCTTCCTTGTGATTTTTTTTTTTCAAATGGCAATTTGTACCGGCATATGTTCAGAGAACTGCAATATTTGCATATGCTTTGGTTGGTATATGTATGTTTATAGATGTATATTTTTAAATAAACATTTTCAGAAGCTAGTTGTCTTCTGTCTGTTCGAGAGATGTATGCAAATCAGCTTTCTGAAGTGAGCTTAAAGTCCCATTTTTTTGTCTGCAGGTAGCTGTGAATGGAAGATTTCTCTGAAATATAGTTTCAGAGGTAGTCTTCAAAGCCCGTTATATCATATGGAGCAAGCTGTTTTTGATCCTTCTCCATACCATTGCTTGAGTCATTTCCTTTTCTTCACAGCACAAAAATAGTGAGAGATATGGGTGCTGATAGTGTTTTTCCCCCATGTAAAACTACTTTACACTATGGTCATAGTGATTATTGTGGGTATGCAAATTGGCTTGGATCTACTTCATCAACTTAGATCATAAAATCACTTTAGAGATGTGCCTAAAAGCCTTTCTTGATTGTCCTATTGATTGAAGGCATTTGATGATTTGATCCAAACTGTCATTCACAAAGGATTCAGTTCAGACATTCAGTCAAACTGCCTTCAAACAGAATCTTTGAATTAGAAATTTGTCCAACTCTTGTGATGATTAGGCGTCCCCCACCCCTTCCAGCTTATGTTTATCTCTTATCCGGTGGTATCCATCTGCTGGTCAAAATCTGTTCCACCGGTTTGTGATTTCCAGAAAAACAATTCTTACTGGTTTGCCTTTCCTTTCCTAATTGCTTGTGCAGCTTTCCCAATTCTTGCAAGAGATTTGGGAGCTGTGGGGAGGGAAGTTGTAAGGGGAAGGTGGAATTAGTAGTTGTGTCAACGGAAGCCCATTTGGATCAAAGAATCATTTATCGGTGGAAGGTTGCCTTCATATTGTTTACTTTGTCTGACTTCTTTGGTTTACTTCGGCTGACTGTATTGATGAGTTGCTGGGGGACATGATTGCGGTGGTGTGATCTGATGAGACATTGTGTTTAGCTAGGGAGGGGCTTCATGCATGCTAACCTGAGTTCCATGATGGGAGAAGAGCAGGTGTAGTTCTGATGGGTTGGGAACATATTCTGGGGGAGCTTCCATTTTTCTCCAAGGGAAATCAAAGGCTGTGATTGAAAGCATGTTGACTTGGACTTGCTTTGGCATAATTGCCTATTGGACAAGTTTGCAAGCTGTATCTCATAAACCTTCCCTGTTCTGACTTTAGACTCGCACTCTTTGCCCATCGAGAGGATGGACCAGGGATCCCTGCTGATATTAAACTCTTTGACATTTTCTCTCAGCAGGTGGCTACAGTCATACAGGTAAGTGGAAAGCAATTGCACTCTATCTGTGTTGCTTAAAATCAATGTGTGTTGCCGGGTTTGACTTATATCCTTGAATCTGACAACCAGCCAATCCAAGACAAAAAATCAACTATTGTTTAATGACCTGTTAGATGCCATGGGAAAGTAGTACTAAAGGCTAGCATAGAACTCCAAAAATGTAAAGGACATCATTTTGCTTTTATCTCTAGAAACAAAGGGAAGTATAGGTTATGAAGATATACTTTTTTTCACCATGGATATTCAGTGCAGGGCATTAAAAGGGACATACATATCTTTGCAGTGAAGGTCTCTAGCCTTACTGGGTACTTAATGTACTGAATACTTCCTCCCGGTGCTTTGCCAAGTTCTGGCTCATCAATTTAAAGGAAGGCCAGGGTGATTTGATTGCCTTAGGAATCTCTTAATGTGCTCCAATTAGTGTGCTCCTAAAACCTTGACCCATAGGAACATAGAAAGTTTGTTTATCTCAGCACTGTGAACATTACAGATTGGCAACTTCAGGAATTTAGGCTGGAGTTTTTCCCAGCCCTGCCTGTAAATGTTAAGGTTTGAACATGAGATCTTTTGTATGCAAAGGAAATATTTTCCCCCACTGTAAAATAAGAACAAAGTTAAACCTCCTAGTAACCCAGTCTAGCTAAAATGAAGTGCTTCTTTGACCGGTTGAGTGACTACTTGAGTTTGCTCATGGGTATAAAAGGCAAAAGGTGATGTTAATAAACAGAAGCATCGCTTCTGTTACATCTAACGCACAAATAATGCTTCTCTCTCCTCCATTCCTGACCATCCAAACTTCAGTCTAGACAAGATATGCCTTCGGAGGATGTAGTGTCATTACAAGTCTCTCTCATTAACTTGGCAATGAAGTGCTACCCAGATCGTGTTGACTATGTTGATAAAGTGCTGGAGACAACAGTGGAGATCTTCAACAAGCTTAACCTGGAGCAGTAAGTTGATGCAAATCCCCTGGCCTTGTACAAAATCTCTCCTGGGTGGAGAAACGAAATAAATTCCTGCACCATCTGACACTTCAAATGATGTGTCTTTACCTGATCTATGACATTGAACCTTGACAGAACTGGGAGCCTAAACATCTGACTTTTGGTGAAAAATCTCCATGCAATAGAGATCGATTTTTGCCAGTTCTGTCTTTCCTAAGACCTTCCCTATAAACTAAGAGGCTAAAGCATCAGAGACCCTCATTGATCACCCACTCTTGTCCTTTCAGTATTGCAACCAGCAGCGCTGTTTCAAAGGAACTGATGAGACTCTTGAAGATCCCTGTTGATACCTACAACAACGTCCTAACTGTCCTGAAACTGAAGCATTTCCATCCCCTTTTTGAGTACTTTGACTACGAATCCAGAAAGAGCATGAGTTGCTATGTTCTTAGCAATGTGCTGGATTATAACACAGAAATTGTCTCCCAAGACCAGGTAGGGAAATCACATGAATGAGTGCTCATTTGTATTATTAAGTAAAATGGAAAAGGGTGAGGGTGGTTGTGCTTGTACTGCTCCTCTTGAAGGAACCTAGAATGGAATACAACAGGACACTGAAAAACAGCAATAAAAGAAATTGCTGTAAAACAAAACTGTTCAGAATAGAGTTCATTGAAAATAGGGCTTGTTCGGGGTCAAAATAGTTCTGATCCCTAAGTATTGCCTTTCCAAGCCTGTTGCCCTGAATTCATTGCAGCTGCAGTCCTTGGTGTTAGCATGACTGGAAGTTATTTTCCCTTCTGCAAGGGGCTGTATGACTTTCATGCGCAGGGACTCTCCCTCCACTGTGGCCTCTGGCCTACATCTTATGCTGTTCCAGCAAGGAGGAAATGCTGTTGGATAAATGGAATTCTGCTAGCAGTTCCAATTGAAGCCAGCGTGAGTTTCTTTTCTTTTCTTTAGGAGCCCTCTTGACCTGAATGTGGTTTGCCTTCTGTAGGTGGATGCCATCATGAACCTGGTATCGACGCTTATTCAGGACCAGCCGGACCAGCCGGCTGAAGATCCAGACCCTGAAGACATGGCTGACGAACAGGGTCTTGTGGGCAGGTTTATCCACCTCCTTCGTTCAGATGATCCCAATCAGCAGTATCTGGTATGGCAGTCTTCCAAGGCTTTCAAATCTTTCTTCCATTCCTTCCTTCCATAACTGAGTGGTCACCAAAGGTGCTGGAATTCACTTTCCTTCATCTCTGGTCATTAGGTTAGCCAAGGGAGTTGGGCTCCAGCATACCAAAAGGAAGCAGGCTGGATTCAAATTTGACATAGCCAGAACTAAATTCAGCGTATTGAGTGACCCTATGCAGTTGTTGGTCTGCATTCATCCATTGTACTAAGACATTATTTGTTTTAACCCTGGTTTGTGGCTAAGCCATAATTTGCTGAGTTTATCCAAGACTGTACATTACAAATCTTGAATTATTAATCACAGTGGTTGGCTAATAAACCAAACAAATTACATTAAGTCTTAGTGCAAGGTGTAAATCTACATGTGGTAGCTTCTTCAGCTATCCATAATTAAAACAAACTCTGGCTTAACACGACATGTCTGTTGTCATGTTTGTGACTCAGAATCCAGGGGGACCTACAGTTTTGGGCTGTTCTCTGTCAGTTGCTTTGTCCCAGCTTTGTATATGGAATCTAGGCAGGTTCTTGGCTAATTTGGTCCACAGCTGGTCTGTGCAAAGAAAAAAACGTTGAAGGTGTGAGATTGGACCCTTGACTTCACTTTTCTGGGAATTGTACTCAATTCCTCCTCCCCCCCCCGCTTTTTAAAGACAATTTTCTAGTTTGTAAGTTAGGCTATTCCTTTGGGATATGTCTGCCTTGTGATATACAGCGCATATATCAACATGGGAACGTTTGCATATTTTAGATTTTAAACACTGCGCGGAAACACTTTGGTGCAGGTGGGAACCAGCGCATCCGTTTCACATTGCCGCCATTGGTTTTTGCTGCATATCAGCTTGCATTTCGCTACAAGGAGAATGCTGAAGTGGTGAGTTCATCTGCATGTGACGTGTTTGCTCTGATGGCTATTTAAGCTAAATGGGATTGACTAGAAATTCTAGTCCCGCCTTGGGCACGAGGCCAGCTGGGCGACCCTGGGCCAGCCACTCTCTCTCAGCCCTAGGAAGGAGGCAATGGCAAACCACTCCTGAAAAGCCTTGCCAAGGAAACTGCAGGGACCTGTCCAGGCAGCTTCCGAGAATTCAACTCGATTGAACAAATTAAAAAAAGAAATTGCAGTATAAAAACAAAGAAATGGCAAATTGTATGAGTCAGGGACTGTTAGAAAGCTTTGGTTAGAGAGGGGTAAATTACCTTCAGGTCCCTAAATTTGGCGCAATATGGAATAAATTGGGTGAAAGTAATCTCCTAAACTAGATTTGGATCTGGCTGGACTGGGTAGACTGATATCTCAAGGTGTGTGTTGGAAAAAAGATCACTTGTTAAATCACATGTTTAGTTTTGCACGAACACACACTCCACACACACACCATTTTTTTCAGGCTGCAGATTTATGCAGAATTTGATACGGGATTTTAAATAGAAGAGTGCAAATTTTGTTCTTTCCCATCTGGTGTGACTTCTTCCTGCTTTGCTTCCCTTTTTTCTGAAGGATGACAAATGGGAAAAGAAATGCCAGAAGATCTTCACTTTTGCTCACCAGACCATCAGTGCTTTGATTAAAGCTGAGCTAGCAGAGCTTCCACTTCGCCTTTTCCTTCAGGGAGCTTTAGCAGCTGGAGAAATTGGTTTTGAAAACCACGAAACGGTGGCCTATGAATTCATGTCTCAGGTGAAGTCAAGAAGATCCTTTTCTTTCTTGAACCCCCCCCTTTTTTTTCTTTGAAATCTTTCTGATGGCTATTGAGGGAATTGCAGAAATACAAACAACAATCTGCAACAATTGCAGAAATACAAACAACAAATACAATCTAAGATAAAGGTATTACTAGCGCTACTTAAAATCAGTATTAAAGCTACTAAAAAAACATTTCTGAAAGTGGAGAACATGAACAATGGTCATGATTTCATAGTGAGTGTAATTTAAGTGAGGAAACAGGAGCAAAATGTTCTGCTATGGCTGAGAAGTGGGATTATTCATAGTAGAACATTGCACAATGCCTGAACATCATTGGTTTGATTTTGGTTCGGCCTGTTGTGTGAAACCAGCAGGTATGGTTTGTATCCCATGGTTTATGGTGAATGCAGGCAGTCCTCGCTTAATGACCACAATTGGGACTGGCAACTCCATTGTTAAGCGATGCAGTTGTTAACAAGACATCACATGACTGCGACTTACGGTTTTACTGCTGGCTTCTCCATTGACTTTGCTTGTCCGAAGGTAATGAAGTGACTGTGGGACGCTGCGACGGTCATGAGCGCAAGGACTGGTCGTAAAGTTACTTTTTCTGTGTTGTGGGTAATTTCTAACGGTCGCTAAACAGGGTAGTCGTTAAGCGACAACTACCTGTATAAACTAGTGAATATCATTCATTCATTCATTCATTCATTCATTCCAATTTCTATCACCGCCCATCTCTCCCTGAAAAGGGGGACTCTGGAATATGGTTGATACTAATCTATCAGCAAATGCTGGCAAAACAAACCATAACCTAAAGATTTGATGCACGCATCCCACAAAACTATAAATCATGGTTTACACCCCTTAGGGTTCATGCAGCACATTAAATCAAAACCAACAGACCACAACATTGCTTAGTGCAGCTTGTAAACCTAGTCAGTCCTGGATTTTTATTGTATACCAGTTTATCTCTGATTGCAAATACGTTACAGCGTGTTCTTAACTGCTACCTGCCACCTGCACTGCCTGGAAACCTTTAATCAGACGGAGTCTGCTTGCCCCTTTTCCACCTGGCAAATTTTATTAAAAGGCATGTGGTTTGGGGCTGACTTCATTAGGGGGTAGAGTGAAGCCATTCTGCTCATCTGGTGAAGTACGTCGAAGCTCCTGAAACCTTCTGCCTTTTAATAAAAATTGTTAGTCAGAAAAGGTGTGACCAGCCTCCTCCTGATTTGTTTGCTACCCAAACCTAACATGGCTTGCCACAATGTTTACAAAGGAGAGCCTTTAACTCTGAGATGGCAAGGATTAAACCTGAGATTGTCTGTGTGCAAGATGTTCTCAGCTGGTGATCTCTGATCTGCCTTCCGAGCAGCCCCTGTTGGGAATGGTGGTCTTCAGTTGTTCTGTATCTTGTGCAAAGAGCTTAAGAGGACTTTCACTGGGTGCTGAAATATGTATTTTTTTACTTTCAAAAAGGGAGTTGAGAAAAGCAGTTAAAGAACACAGTGTGTAACGGCTCTTCTCTCCCTCTCCTCCTCTCTCCTATTTCCTCTGTCCCGTATTTCTTGCTGGAAGCAGGCATTTTCTCTCTATGAAGATGAAATCAGCGATTCAAAAGCCCAGCTGGCTGCAATCACACTGATAATTGGGACGTTTGAGCGGATGAAATGCTTTGGCGAGGAGAACCACGAGCCCTTGAGAACTCAGTGCGCACTGGCGGCTTCAAAATTGCTGAAAAAGCCAGATCAGTGCCGAGCCGTGAGCACCTGCGCCCATCTCTTCTGGTCTGGCCGGAACACAGACAAGAATGGGGAAGAGGTAAGGCAAGTCCAAGGCTTGGGAAGGAGTCCTCTGTGATGGGCTGCGAGACTAACCATGGGAGATGGGAGGAAGAGCCGCAGCCTAGACAAGGGTCTGATCAGAGAAATCTGAGTCGAAAGCAGGAGCAGGGGTGGAGATATCCTCTCAGAAGGGACCTTCCCTAGTTCTCTGGAAAGTAAAGGCAGGGGAGGGGGAAAGTGTTTTCAGACTTGCAAGATTCTGTTACTGTAACCTTACCATAAAAGTAGTATTAGCATTCTGGGTTTTGGTTTCCTGGTCTGGATGATGTTGCAGGGCTGTCATCCTCTGTCTTAGGAAAGGTATCAGCCAGTTCTTGTAGAAAGAGAGTCCTCAGACAGGTGAGGTCACCTGTAGATCTATTTGTTGGGTATGCTTGCAATACCCAGCTTTGCTTTCCTTTTCTCCAGGACATGGTTGGAATTGAAATATCAGAGTTAGCTGTAGGCAGGGCTGGGAATCTGCACCCCCCTCCTCTTCATGGCTCCTAAAAATCAGAAGTTTGGCTTCCTGCTGTATTGAGCCTGGAACCATCCCCAAGCTTCTTAGAAAAGTCCTGAACAGTTTAAAAGATCAAGATCCTCCTTCCAAAATGCCTCTTGGAAATAAGACCTTCTCTTTCCTCCCACCTACTTCCCCCTTCCATCCAGTGTGGGTCTTGTCCCCTCCAAAACTTTATGTGGGTCTCTTACAGCCATCACAGCATTGCCTGTCCTTATTAAATAAGAATTCATCCCTGGGGGTCAATAAAGAGCTCTGTTGGATCACGCCTCCCATCTAGTGTTCTGTCTTCTGCAGTGTCCAGCCATGGGAGGGCTGACTCGCTGTGTCTTGTGTCTTTTTCTGGTTTGTTAAGAGATGGTAGTGGTTTACACTACTATGAAGCCCACTCCCTCCTGCACTTGCTGAAAATGGCACTATGGCTATCTCTTAGGACTGATGATATTACCTGCAGCGAGATAGTGTAGGACAGTGTTTTTCAACCTTGGCAGCTTGAAGATGTGTGGACTTCAACGACCCATGATTCACGCAATGGCTGCCATAAAACTGGTCGTAAAATCGGGTCTGGTCACATGGTAACTTGACTTATGACCTCAATGAACATTCTGGTCCCAGTTGTGGTCATAAGTCGAGGACTAGCTCTATATCAGAGGTGTGACTTGATTGCATTTGCTTTGGAATTTTGTGAACTTTCTGAATTCCTTCATCCTCCCTAAACAAACTAAATAAATGTATTAGCCATGCAGCTTACAACATTTGCTGAAAAGCTTCGTATGAGTGTGTCAGCATGGGGAGTACTGATCAACTCTTTTTTCTTGTCTTGCTGCGTAGCTCCATGGAGGGAAAAGGGTCATGGAATGCTTGAAAAAGGCGCTGAAGATAGCAAATCAGTGCATGGATCCCTCTCTGCAAGTTCAACTCTTCATAGAAATTCTAAACAGATATATCTACTTTTATGAAAAAGAGAATGAGGCGGTAAGGAGCATGACCATGCACACTGAAATAGCACTTGTGTTTTGTGCAGATATGCAAAATCTCTGGCCACCCATAACCCTCAGTATTTCTACAAGAATCTTTCCAAAGTTTCCAATAGAATAAAAACTTTAGTGTGACCAAAGAGGGAAAATTCTTCTCCCCCCCCCCACAAAAGGGGGCAACCTTTTGACCTATATTAAAATTAATTAAATTTCTAATTATCTCTTACAATGTAAGAGTACTTGACAGATGCTAAATTCAGATTTGGGACTTGCCTTGGTGCTATCCCTTCTTTGTTTGAAGCCCAGTCATTTTTCACAGCACAGCCCTGTCTTAAGAGGTCAGGCTACCTGTTACACTTAGCTATATCTGATAAATCTTTGTGGTCCTTCACTTCTCTGCAGAGCACTGGGAAATAGGGTGGGGGGGCTTCTCCTCCACATTCTCCGACAGCTTTTCTACCATTTGAGAGCTCTGAATATGCAGATGCATACCTGAAGTTGAACTGGAAAAAAGACTCTGGGATAATGAATGGTGTGAAAGAGATTAAGCAGGTTACAAAGTTGTAGACCCTCGTTATGGTCTCACATGCATTGCACATACTTAATTAAATCTTCGTGACCATCTTAAGGTCTTCCGTGCCTTCTCCATAATAAATTTCTAAAATCTGATATGAGATTGGCCAGGTGGCCATTGGGTGAGAGGGCACTAAAACTTTCTGCCAACCTCTGGCTTAACTGGCTGCATTCATATATTTTGTTGTGAGTGCCTGACTTGCGGCTTTTCAGTTGTTGGTCAGCAACAACTCCCAGCAGCCCCAGTCAGCGTGGAGAAGAACGGGGGATGCCAGGAGATGTCATTCCGCAACATCAGGGTGGTCTTACAACAAGCCAGATCATGCAGTGTGTGAACCCAATCCCTTTGACACCCCTCTCTTTTTAAATGCAGGTGACAATTCAGGTGTTGAATCAACTCATACAAAAAATCCGTGAAGACCTGCCTAATCTTGAGTCGACCGAGGAAACCGAACAGATCAACAAACACTTCCAGAACACACTGGAGCACTTGAGCTTGAGGAGGGAATCCCCTGAATCCGAGGGGCCAATCTACGAAGGGCTGGTCATTTAAATGAAAGACACCCCCCCATCCCATTCTGTGGGTACTTGTCCTCTGTCTTTCCATGTACGACACACAAGGAGTTTTGTTGTTGTTATTCTCATTATTCTTACATTAGAGATCATAGACTTGTGCCTTTTGGGAGTGCCAAGGTAGGGTTTCAGTTCACTCTTCTTTTTGTGTGAATGTGCAAATACTTTCCAGGCTGCTGCTTCCGAGCACTTGGGATGAAGTATTCCTCTCAAAATTTCCAAGCCGTGGACTAGCAGACCCATAGAAAATTAGCATGACTGAATTCATCTTCTAAAAATCCATGTGGTGTGTACCTCTCTCCCCTTCTTTTGCCCCCTTGTGTTCTGATTTTCTCTCTTGCTCTTCTGTCCCCACATCCCCACCCAAAAGCCATATAATCTCTAATCCATCTTTCCATTTGCAAGTGTTACTAGGGCTACAGGCTGGGTTGTTGTTTTTTATAACATTGTTTCATTTTCTTGTACGTTGGATTCCACTTCCTCCTTTTTTCATATTTGTCAGGGTTCTGTCAGATTCCCCCACCCCAGAATATCTTCGTGCATGTATTTGGAGTTATAAAGCACCATTCTTTTAAAAAAGGAAAGAAATTAAACCAAGAAAGTTATATTTTGCATATGGGGACTCAGTGACATACAGTGAGGGGTTGATAAAGTGCACAGGGCATATTTATCAAGATAATAGTAAGAAAATTGAAAACAGATGGTGGTCTATAGAGTATATAACCTTCAGTACTGTCAAATTAGGGGGAAATGCAATCTGTATTCTTAATTTGTGCCAGTATAACAATAAAGTTGCTATTAATGGGTATGGCTTCATCTGTTTCTAGTTGCATTTAATGATAATTCTAGGCCTTTTTTTTTCAAACCTGAAGGAAGGAATGGACAAATAGACTGAATTCATAGCCAAAGTAAGGCTTGTTCAGTTTTGACTTAGGATGTTGTGCAAACTCAGCCATTGTGGTTTATAAACCATGGCTTACGTCTTAGCAGGTAAGCCCCAGGTAAGAAACCAGGTAATTCTTTGAGCTCCACTCTTCTCCAACCTGGCTGCTTCCAAACGCTGCTAGATTGCAACTCTTGCCAACCAGCTAGTATGACTCAAGGTTGGAGATGGTGAACATTGTTGGCAGATGCTGGGAAAGCCTTTAGCCCAGGAGAGGTCAACAAAGTCACACACCAAGCATTTCTATAAAAATAATTTATTTACAGAAAGCAAAAACAAAAGCAAAACATTTAAAGGACTTAGCTCCCCTGGAGCAAGCCTTGCTTGGCTACATTGCCGGCAGAGAGAAAAAGAGGAAGTGAGAACAAGTCCGGGCAGGTTTCCTCCCCCCAGGCTAATTTGCATGAAGCACGTGAGAGGAGACAATCACTTGCAACCTTTTCACCCGGCCAAAATGACTAGGCACAATAATCTATTAGTAGGAAAACCTCAACAGACATGGTGATCCCAAATAGCTGGAAAGACCAAATCCCATCACACAGACAAAAGCTTCCTCTGCCTGCATTAGATACCGCCCAGTTAGAAGAGTTTAACTTAATCAAATCAGTTGGATACAACCAATTGCAACGAGGGAAAAGCAGAGGTAAGTTAAATTCCATCTCTGGATTGATTGATTCCATTTCCATTTAGGCATGAAGGTGGTTTTCTGCTTCAAATCTGTTAGAAAAGGAAGTTCTCTGGTGTGCTTCCTTAGTTCTGTTTGCCAGCCTTTTTAGCTCAGTGGCTGGAGTTACAATGAAATTACAATTTTAGTTACAGTGACTGGACTTTTGTTTTCAAAAGTCTCCTCTATTGGTGTTACATAGCCAGGGAGCCATTGCGAAGCTGCAGACATTGTATTAAACCAGGGTTTCTCAGCCAGGGTTCCGTGGCACCCTTGGATCCTGTGAGAGGTCCCTAGGGTTTCCCTGGGACAGCATGATTTGTTTAAAAAATCATTTCAAATTTGGGCAACTTCACATTAAAGAGGTAAGTTTCATTCTTGATTTTTAGTTTAAGAACACTATTCATGCATATATATAGACCTACACATGGAACAAATGTAGTTTTGTAACTTCTGGCCTATCTTTGAGCCTGAATGTGCAGGGGTTCCCCAAGGCCTGAGAAATATTTCAAGGGTTCCTCCAGGGTCAGAAGGTTGAGAAAGGCTGTGTTAAACTATAACAGGTTTAATTTGGGTTTTGCAGAGAACAAACCCTACTCTTACAGTTGGTATAGCATGGCAGAAGATTCTTGATAACATACTGTGTCCAGGAGTGGGGGTGAGAACAGCTGTAGTTCACCATCTGGAAGGCAAGAAGTCCCCACCTTTCCTTTAAGGAGTGTTCCATCTCCTTATGAATTGATATCAGTCAGATGTGCCAAGAAGTCCCAGATGACAGTTGTTGCCACCACATACACCAACAGTATAACCATACGTGGCTCTTTCTAATCAGAAATCCTTCAACGAAAAGCTTTAGAAGTTTAAAACATGCAGAGTTATAAATAAACATCAAAGACATGGCTATAATTAAATGGCAGGATTTATATGACAAAAGTCTGGATTTTTTTTAATGAATAATTTCCTATTTCCAGTATGGAGAATATCAACACATTCTGAAACCATTTTAATCCAAGGGAAATCTGGGGCCGGAGAAATTCAATGTCAAATTTTGATATTTATAAAATGAAAAAGCAACATAAAGCAGATTTTTTCATTCTAAGAACTGTATGGACTTCTGTGAAATTGGTCGTATGTGCACTGATCGTATCAGTGGTTTGATCATATCACTGAAACAGGGTTTTGTGAAATGCACAGTCATCTATCTGACAGCAACGGGTGGCTGTGTTAAGAGTGCCAGTACAGCAATCATGGCTGCTTTCAACCATGCTAAGCGATGCATTATTCAGTAAGTTATGGCTTGGTGTGTTAACTTGAAGTTGGCCAATGAAGTGCATCATACTTTGTCCACCCAACTTTGCAGCAGGTTGCTTATGGGTGGCATTTTGCCAAGTGGGGTTGGAATAATTCTCTGGAACTGTGAGTAATCTGTGGAATAACACCATTGCACATGAGTAGGGTCCATCTACAAACTAGAACCTCTAGTGAGATGCTCCATTGCATTGTGTTTTCTGGGATATAAGGTGGACAAGTAATTCTTCAAAAAATCCCACATCAGTACAAAACCCTTACATGCCAAAGGAAACTGCATTTTATTTTTTTGCAGTTCAACACAAGCGTACAATGTCCAATAGTTAACTGTTTTATCAGAATTACATTAATTCTTAAGAATGAGGACTCCATTGAGAATTTACAAAGTGTGTGGAGCTTAGGTACTGGAGAATAAATTAATACTCATTTGCATACATAAGCACTGCAGAGTATTGTAAATTCTTGCATTTTCTGAAATCAAGATTGAGTTTTGTCAATTCTCTCACTTTTGCCAAAAAGATCTAGAAGTCTGTGAATGTCTCAGGATAGAATGTTTGAAGATGTCTTTCAAACTTGGAGGATAAGTACATGTTCAGTGGTTCTATGAGATGTCAAAGATATCTATGCAGAACCTTCTCTTCCCTTCGGTGTTCCCTCTCACGTAAAAATATTTGGGTGGATTTTTGCCTTGCCTGGGCAGAGCAGTTTTAAAAAGGCTTTCCTGAAACTCACATGGCATAACGGATATAATACTGGGTTAATGGCTGAATTCAGCCACAGTAACCAAAACGATGCTTCATAGAGATCATTGTGGATGCATTGCCCATGGCAACCAGCTCTGATGATCATTAGAAGGGTGTAGGGTGCCCAACATACAGCAAAGGTGCAGACAACAATGGCTAAAGATTTTGCTATTTTCTTATCTCGGGAAAGCCTAAACCGGCTAGCCGCAGTATTGGCAACCTCTGCTTTCTGTGTGGTGCTAGATACGTTCTTTAGAGCTTTATAGAAACCACCGCATGGTGATTTGGTTTGAATGTCTACCTGCAAAGGTGGGAGATCTTGATTGATGTTAAACTCTACTGAGAGAGTCTGGAGGTTATGGATGCTGAGCCTCGCGATAGCGGGCTTGCTAGGTGTGAAGTTGCTCGCCTTTTCATTCCTTTTGTCCTCTCTTTTTGTGAAAAATATGGCATGCTCTTGTTTCTTCCTGCAGCAAAAATGTTCACAGCCCTTTTGGCCTGGTGGGGAGTTCTCACTTCTGACTGGCGTCCGCTTGCGAATATTAAAATAGATACTTAAGTTGAAATACGTGACGCTGATGAATGGTGTGAAGAACTCAATGGTGGAGGCAATCATAAGGAAGTACCAATTGTAGAGGAACTCAGCATAACACTTCTTCTCAGGTATGATGCTTTGCTGAGCTACGTACTCCCAGCTGATGATGGCTGGACCATAAAGGAGAAATGCTGCAATCCACACCATAGCCATTTTCACCACTGCGTTTTTGGTCATCCCTTTCTGAGCCCTGTAGCTCACCTAGAAGAAAAAGTATAGGTGGAAGTGTAATATGAAAAGCTTGCTTATCAGAAGGAAGATTCTAAGGAACAGCTGTTTCCATGGTTGATGGTCATCTACAGGTTTTCACTCTTGAACTTTCACAGTCAAACTTTCTGATAATGACTTGGATCATCATGCCATGATTCCTCTACTGGTGTTAGCATTAAGCTATTAGCTATTGGTATCAAGTATTGCTATTGACATGAAAAACCTGAAATGCTATTGATATGGAGTGACCAATTTGAGTTTTTATATAAAATCTATGCTCACATAACATGAAGGGCCTGATTACTGAATGATCTCATTTTCTGGGTTTGCAAAAACATGGAATCATGAGTCAACTGCAGTGGCTGGGTTCAGGTAACACGTTAAACTTGGATGGTGTTGATTTTGATTAACGTGCCTTGCAAATGCAGCTGCTAAGCTGTCACATAACTTGGTTAGATGGGCACTGAATTCAGTTGGTCCAAAATGCGGCCACGCGAACAGTGATGAGTGCTCCAAGATCAGCACACATAATACCTTTACTGTGCGAGTTGCATTGTTGTCCGTTTGCTTCCAGGTCCAATTCAAGGTGCTGGTTATCATCTTTAAAGCCCTACATGGCATGGGTCCAGGTTATCTATGGGACCATCTCACCCCCGCTACATCAGCCCATCCCACCCGATCGTGCAGAGAGGGCATGTTGCAGACCCCGTCTGTAAGAGAATTCCATCTGGCAGGGTCCAGGAGGCGGGCCTTCTCTGCAACAGCTCCCACCCTTTGGAACATCCTTCCCTCAGAAGTGAGGTTAGCCCCCTCCCTCCTGGACTTCAGAAAACAGCTGAAGATCTGGTTTTGTTGCCTTGCCTGGAATAGGGAGGGGAAGAGCCATTCTTGGGACTGGTTGATTCCCTAGTTCTGTGGGGACCAGTTTTATTCCCTTGAGGTTTGAATTAGATCCGCTGTGGCTTGGACCTTATTGCATTTTATGCTGACTAATTATTGGTTGTATTTATGATTTTATTGAAATTTTAAATTGTTTTTATTGTGAACCGCCCAGGGTCCCCGGTGTGGGGGAGATGAGTGGTGATAAAAATGTGATAAATAAATAAATAAAACTCAGCCAATGGAAGGCTGAATACTGATAAGGACTCCACAAGAGAACATGTTGTATGTGGGTGCCTCCTCTTTTCCTACTGAGTGCATGGGTGGTACTTGAATTCTGAGAAGATGCCAGTGGTTGGAAGGTGTCAGTAGCCAATAGAAAGCAAAGTTTCTTACCGCCTTTGTAACTGAGATGAATCGGTCAAAACTGATCAAGACGATGTTGAATCCAGAGGCTGTGCATACTAGGTAATCTACCACCAACCAGAGCTTACACAGGCCTTTTCCAAATCTCCATTCATTAGTCAGAATATATGGGATGTAAAGGGGAATGCAAAATCCACCTGTGAGCAAAATCCACCAAGGGGAACGAAGTTGGTGAGACAGCTCTAACCAGAGGCCAAAGTTTAGGCAATTTTACAAACAAGCAGCAATTCCCCACACCCTCAAACTTTCACACACTTGATATTTGAAATGTTACAGTTACATATCAGATGAAGTCAGGCATTCTTTCATGGAATCTTAGAAATGCAGAGTTGGAAGAGACCACAAAGATCATCCCGATCAACCCTCCGCAATGTGCAGGAAAACCAATTAGAGGTGGCTGTGCAGCATCTTCTTAAAAAACCTCCAGAGCTGGAGCACCCACCATCTCAATAGGAGATTGTCCATAGGAGATTGTCCCACTGTTGAATAAACCTTACCATCAGAAAGTGTTTCCTTATATTTAAATAAGAGTAGATACATTTATTCTGGATAAATGCATTATTTAGTGCTCATTATGCATTCAGATGGATGTCTCCTCAGCACTCTCAGATCTGAAACGGCAAATTTGGGCAAGTGCAGCTTCTATGAGGATTGGAAAAGTTATGTCTAGCTCGGATAGGTTTAAAGAGTTGTAGCCTCCGTTGCATCTTGCCTTTCTCTGGTTACTAATTCCACCCACTTACTCTCTCTGGGATTGATGTAAAATAAAAAAGGGATGATGAGGGTGGCAGTGTTATTGTCAGGAGTGCTTTGCATCCTGATTCATCATCTGAACACAAATGAACTATCTTCATACAAACAAGATTGTGGATTCATATATGCCTCTTCACAGAATTGCAGAGCAGAGGTTAATTGTGTGATGATGTAAAGAAAAAATGCATGCCGAATAAAGTAGTTATTTGTATGCATGTGATATGGATGTGTTTACTTACACAATGACATGTGAGAATACACATCATTTTCAAGAGGTTCACCTCTCCCATTCCCAGCTGCCCCAATCCTGTGTAGGGAAAACTACACCAGCATCAGTGCCTAGCTGAGATTAAATAAATGTGTGTGGTAGCTATTTTTCTATCATAAAATGACACAATTTGTGCAACCATGTAGGAGTTACACTTCTTCAGGTTTTCTCTTGTGGCAATCATATAGCCAGTGCAAATAGGTTGCTGTATCCTAGGATTTTGGAATGAATCTATTTCAAACATGCTTGGTTGCTTGGCCATGGAAAGAATTCCATGAATGCATGAAATATAAGCAATCACTTCATCATTCAAGAGAGGAAAAGTTCTTTCTTACTCCAGAAGTTGTACTTAAGACACAGGAAGTCCAACAGTTAAGGACAAAACAATAATCTAGCCTGCATGGGCTGCCTGCCTGCAGAATTTAGGATTTTAAGTGTTAAAAAGAGTGCACTTAAATCTTCCAGTTGAAAGCATACATTCCAGGTTTTTAAGAGATGACATTGATAATGAGCTTGTTCTGCCTCTTAAATTCCTCCTTTCAAATGTAAATAATTTGAGTCTGCCTGGTTTGGGGACTCTGGGGTTTAAAGGGATGCTGAGGAGCACTTGGGAATTGTGGTTGCCCTCCTCCCCACTTTAGATTCCACATAGAAAGCTACTTTTCAATCCTTATTGAGGGGAAGAAAAATTAATGCCATTGTACCTCTAAGCTGGGAGCTTGCCGCTATGATATTAACTAAATTCTCATTTACAGCCTATGAGCAACAATGCTTTTTCCTTTTCTTTGTGCATATAATATCCTTGAGAAGTAAATTCCTTTTTCCACTTAAAATAATCAGAACTGAGCCAAAAAGGGATAAAACCCTGTAGTTGCCATGTCAATAGAACTACACATTGTCTTCACTGCAGTTACTCTTTGTATTCCAAACCCATGCTGCTTTAATCTTTGATTTTGCCTTCACTGTCACATTTATTCATTTCTTATACAGTATTTATATATATTCAGACTTTCCTTTGAAGAACACAAGGAAACTTGCATTGATCTCTCTGACTTCTTCCACAATGGCTTTGTGCACACAACACATTTAACCAAGTCAGTTACAAACCCAGGGGCTGCATCTGCACAGCATGCTAATGTTGGTTTTGTTTGAAGCTTGGTTCAAACTTGGTTTTGTGGCTTAGTGCTGTATAAACCCAGCTCATTCTGGTTGGCTTACAGTTCACTGTATTGTGTGACCCTGCAAATGGGTTAATTCAACAACCAGGTCCAACATATTGTATCAATATAAGGTATCACCACCGCAATCCTATGCAGTGATTGACTCAAGGCCACCCCCTCAGCTTTATGATTGCAGTTGAGGGTTTGGATCATGTTCTCTTCCATCCTAGTTCTGTTGGTTTCAGAAACCCATCACAACTTTGGGTTAGATTTGGAGTGCTGTGTAAACCCAACCCATTATGGCTTAGTCAACAACCCATTGGTTAAGTAAACATCAAGAAGTGTGAACCCTGTTTACTTCTCAGCCCAATCTACCTCATATAGTGGTTGCTCTTGGGATAAAATTAGGGGAGATCCCTTTCCTTGCCCATCAATGGTGCTTTGAGCTCCCAGAAAGAAACCAACCAACCCCCCATCCTACCCCAAACCCCCATTTTTGCTCATTTCCCAAAGGCTTTACTCACCCACTAAAAAATCTGCCATGGCCAAGTTCAGGAAGAAGAAGTTTCCTTGGGTCCGTAGGCTTTTGTCCACCACAAATGCCAAGATGACCAAAGCATTGCCCAAGACAGTGACGAAGACGAGGAGTCCCATGAGTATTGCCAAGAGTACAGTGACAGGTGCTGAAAACTGTCCATGGTGCTGAAAAGGATGTTCTGCAGCAATCACACATCCATCGCCCAGACATGCTGAAAAATTCAGACCCATTTGAGTCCCCTCAGACATAGCTGCAGGGTGAAGAGACAAAAGGATTAACATTATTGCCGTATTACTGTGATTATAAACAAACAGGCTGGAAAGTCAGAGCAACTGATAATTGTTATTACTACTGTTATTCATTTATAGATTCATTCCTTAGCATGGGATATCAACTGTTGGAGGGAGAGTGAAGCTGTTGGCTGGCTGAGCATATAAACTGGATTGGTTCCCAGAGGCAGAGGACAGAAAATTAGGGGAAGGGTCAAGAGATAGAATAAAAAGGAGCATCAGAAAGAAAAATACAAAGGCGAGGCAGATGGTAAGAGGTTCCCACCGTTTCTTCCTAGAGCCCAGGAAATATTTCCCTGAATTGCACTCTTGCATGGGGAAGAGAGGAAGAAAAAGAGAGACCAAATTACCAGTTTGGTGTTCCATTCTTTGGGTGCTGATGTCCTTTTTCAGAGTTTGCCGTCCTTCTTTTCAGCAGACCCCCATAGCTGTACTGCTGTCCTTTGGACAAAGGCATTGCAAAGCATGAGAACCAACTCCCTGGATTCTGTTAAAGCACTGCCAGTTGTATTCCTTTTCTGTTTCAAACAAGTTTGCATGTGAGTGTGTTGCAAGCTCGTGTGTGTGTGTGTGTGTGTGTGTGTGTGTGCAGGCATGTGTGTGTGTGTGAGAGAGAGAGAGAGAGAAGACAAGGAGGGAGGAAAAGGCTGATAGTGTGAACTGCATGAAAACCACATGCATTTCAAACAGTCCATTTCAGAATAATCCATCTGGCTAAGTTACCAAAAGCTTTGAAGGCTCCTGAGTCCAGATGCAGTTTTAATCAGGCACTCATTTTTCCCTGATTAGGAGCAAGTCCACATCTTTCATTTAAAAAAATGTTTAAATATATCCTGAGATAACATTATTTAGTTGGCTGTTCTATCATTTTAAACTCAGGTTGCTTTATTGAAGTTGTATGCTGTTTTGGCTCTCTGGTCTGGAAAAAAGTGGGGATGCAGGGAGTTCATGTTAGTATCTTATTCTGTGATTTTTCTTGCTTGAATCGTCTCTAAGGTGGTGCTCTTTAGATGGTTTGGACCAGTGTTTCTCAACCTTGGCAACTTTAATAAGATGTGTGGACTTCATCTCCCAGAATTTCCCAGCCAGCATGTCATCCCAAGCTAACATACTGGCTGGGAATGAAGTGAGTTGTAGTCCATCTCATCTGGAAGACACCAGGTTGAGTGTTATTTTGACTCCAACTGTCAAAATAATCTCTTAGTGCTATGTGTGTGTGCATGTATGTGTTCGTAAGACAGATACTGTAGGTCTTTTATTTATTGTGGAAAAAAGCAACTGGTGAGAACATACTGAGTGTAGAAACTGTGGGTAAGAAAGGAAGTAAAAAAACCTTTCCTTCACATTCATCCTCTGAAAGTAAATTGAGTAATATAAATCATCCACAGTTAATGTAGCCAGTTGGTAGGTGCTTTTTCCGAATGGGATAACATCCTGTTGTTTTCTTTCATTCAGCTTCAATGCCTCATTTATAAAATAGGTATAATGACTCATCTCATGGGGAACACAAATGATGTTCACCCATGACCTTGCAAAATGCAATGATTTATGAAGCATCTTTTCTAAACCAAGTTATCCTCCCAAGAAGTGTTTCTGGAGGATTCCACCCTGCTACCCATGACTCTATTAAAATATTCCTGAGTTTGCTCTTTTGCAGGAACTAAGAAAGCACATCCACAGAAGATAAACCATTAGCTTTGTTTGTAAGAAGCTTTATTGCAGGTTCTCGAAATGATTGCATCCAAGGCTTTATCAGTCGGAGAAATAAAGCACTTTTATTAGTAACATCTAAATTTAATTAAATGGATGGAGAAAATCTGTCCCACTCATTTCCTATCTGCCTTCTTCAGACTGTATATGATAAATTAATCTTTTACTCCCAAGTGGATTTATTTATTGTTGCCCTGGCATCTCTGCTGCTCCTGTCATTTCCAGAGAACTGGTTGGCTGGAAGACAGTGAATTTCTTGTACTTTCCCCAACCCCCAGTAAAGGGTAACCTTCAGTGGCAGATGACTGAATTGCATACTTTTTTTTTAATGCAAGCAAGCACCTAGGAAATAAGAAATGTTTGGAAGTGAAATTAATTATAGCCTGGATATTTTACTGGATCAAGCCACTGAGCCCTGACTTCCTTCTGGAGGCAGAGCATGAAAGCCACCATATTGCTTGTCCTGCTGGAGGGCCCATTTACTGCAGGCTTTGACTGTAACTTTATTAGATGGCTTGAGATAAACCGATCCATCTCCCGGCCTTGTCCTGCATGTTAAGACTACTCCTTAGCTTCACAAGATTATTAAGGATTATTGGTTCAAACCATGCAACATTCATCTGCAGAACAAGACCACTTATCTCAGCATCTTTAAAGGGAGATTTGACCATTTTGTAGAGCAAGGGAGGCATGGGCTTATTACTTTTATGTCCATCTTACTAGCTTCTACAGTTGTTTGGGTAACCACTGTGGGAGAAGGGATGCTGAGCTTGTTGATCTCCTTGCCTGATCCACAGAGGCATTACATTCTCTGTTGCCCCAGGAAGCAGAGCCAAAACCATTGGATGGAAATGGAAGGGAGGCAGATTTGGAAGAACCTAGTAGGAGAAACATTTCCACCATGGAATGAAAGCAAAACTTCACCTCACAGCAGTTTAGCAGAGTTTGCCAGCCATCTTTCAGAATATGAAAGCAACAGTCCCCATTAGCAGAGGGTTGGCTATGCTAGTTGATCTCAAAGTCCCTTATGCTTCTGTTGTATGTGAAACCTTTGGACTGCTCTAACAGAAAAAGAGCATTGTCTGAGGTCCTAGGGCAACATGCAGCTCCTGAAAATTTTAAATGTGACCCCTAGATCCCTCCCAAAAGGTATCAACGCTTCACAATTTTTAATGGGACGGTAGAGGAAAAGGATTCAATGCATGGGGAGTTTTCACATCATCCACCATCTTTAATTGATATGATGCTCACTAAAACATATGTAAATGAAAGTAAATTAATTTTAGTGTCATTGAAATGCTAGGTGATACTGTTGTGAAAATTGTACGGTGTTTTCAGCTTTGCTGATAGATGCGGACGTTAGCTTCTTGGGGGAATATCTTGAAAATTGCTTTCTCTGTAGCATTAGTGATTGGAGTTACATAAACCTACCCATTCTGAGCAGACCTAGAGAATAGTCTGTCTTTACAATAGCCTGTTTGAAGTCAAAGAAAAGCAGCAACAAAGAAAAGCCAAGCTGCTGGAAGCCCACATCCACCTGCTTGCTCTTCAGGCAGGTTGGCTCCCACGTACACATACATCCTAGCTAACCTGGAGTCAAAATAAAATGTTGCTCCAATTTATGGTGGGTTCAGAAAGGTGAACCGTGTGAGCTCTGAGTTGTCAAGCAGAGCTCTAAAGAACTTCAATAGTGTATATGTCTGGATTAGTTTCCTGTCAACCGGCATTCTTTGTCTTCTTGGAGGCGACATATGAGAAAAGTTGAAATGTAAAGCAGTTCATATGTTACTGTGGAAAGTCTGTTTTTGTCAGAACTTATCAGAACTTAAACTTAGCTTTTGAATCTGTGCAATTTATTGGGAAAAGGCATTCATCACAGTTTGTTGCTTTTGGTTTTCATCTGGCCTTTGCCCCTGCACTGTATTCTTGACTAGGCAGTGTTTGCACGCAGGGAATCTGGACTCTTAACTAAAGAAAACAGAGTGCAGTGACACATTTTTACCCAAATTGCAGCTGTGTGATATAGGGGCCAGAAAACCACACATGTCCTGCACACGTTGACTGCTTTCCCTTAATCAAGTTACACATTTTTTTATGACTTAAGAATAGTGGGAAAAATAAACCTAACAAACAAAATGAAGACTGCACCCCTTCCCCCCACACAATCTTTTGGACATGATCAAGGTCAAACTCAGTTCCTCTCTTCGCCTATTCCCCTCAGACCCAATTTGACGATCCATGCCCCAGACGAAGTCCCCTGCCATCCCATCTAGACCAAAGAGTAGAAGCTTCCAGCTCACATCCCAGACCAAGGGCAATCTTTTACAAGGAAATTGCAACCTTAAGAAATCCCAAACTTCCATCTTCTTATGAGCTGATGACCTCAACATTCTATCTCCTTAACAAGGGGCTTCTTCAGCTCTGCTGCCCTCCTGAAAGGCCCATTTTGCCTAACAATAGCTAACGCCAGGTACAGGGACAGTGACCTGCCTAGTGTTATGGCCCAGGACTCTGACTCTGAAGAAGATGCTCCAGCTGAACCTATGGAGTGTCAGTCTCAAGAGACACACTGCAGCAGTCAGATGATGAGGCATGGCACCCAAACCCTCCAACTCAGAGAGTAGAGTGGAGAGCAGAACAAAGACACTCAATGAGGCTCCTTGAAGATGGCTGGCTGCAGCCTGATTTAAGAGGCACCCCTGACCCATGTTTCTCCGTTGGAAACAACCATCTGATTTCCTGCTGTGTCATTACTGTGAATCCTGCTTGTGAAACTCTGACCTTGGACTGGCTGACAGACCTGACTTGGCTCTATGAACTACAGACTGGATTTTGACTACTCTTCTGCACGTTCCTGCTGAAAGCAAAACCACCCAGGCAAGCTTTCTTTCCAAGAGACTTTGTTGATTTACATCCTCTCCCTTGTCTGCCATTATCTGCTTAGCCTTGAGTACATTGCTATTCTCACTTAGCAACTGTGTGTGTGAGGTTGAAGGCTGAAACAGGACACCCAGCTTCCCCAAACCGGCAGCCAATCAGATCCCTAGGATTTCCTACCTTGAAGCCCTCAAGTTCTATAAAAATCTTTGCTTTTCCAGTGTTTGGGATTCCTCTTTCTTGTAGAACAGGCACCCAATGATTATTGCAACATTCATAGTTCTTCTCCTCAGTGTTATTTTGGCAACATTCCACAACAAGTGTTACTTCTCTTTTGATTGATGTTTCTTACAAAGAGGTTAAGGGTGCCAGTGCTGCAATATATAAGGTAGAGATACTTACAAAATCTCAGGTGTTGCTAAAAGAGATTTTGGCTGTTGGGAGGTCTTGATTTCTTGTAATGAAACTCATATTCTTCACATGAATCACATTCCTCCCTAGGGGGACTTAATCTCTCTGCTCTTGAACATTTCATTTTCTTAAAATATCTAATTGCTCAAAATCAACAGCCTATACACACGTATTCCTTTTAAGCACAAATGATGTGCTTTCTAATTTTTCTTGAGCACTTGGGATTAATTGCTACTTGCTAGCAGAACAGAATGTATTGATGTGGATGAATTCCCATTTGTCAAATTATTAAAGGAGTTTGAAATGTAAGGAGAACTTTTCAAAAGAAATGTTTAAATGTTCATTAGAACAAGACAGTTACTGCCTTATTCTTTTATTTATATATATATATATAAATATTTCAAGCATTTCTCATCAGAGTCTCAGTCTAAGAATTTTACTGCAGTGCATGTGTGATCTATATTGTTATTTGAACTGGTAGCTTTTGGTAATCCCTGGCCAAGCTTGGCTAATCTTGAAAAAGCTTAACAGGGCCAGACCTGCTTGATACTTGGATATGAGACTATACAGAAATCCCAGAGATGTAGACTAAATTTGGAAGCTGAAAAAACATCCCAGAAGGAAGGCAATGGCAAATAATTTCCATACTACTGCCAAAAATCCAACATGGACATGTGCATGCATAGTGATTAATTTAGGCAGTTTTTTCCAGCTAACTTCTCAGTTATGGTTGTGGTCATTAACTCCAGTTTCAGCACTAGATATGAGTGCAGAACTATATTTGCTGGATATTGATATACTCAAGAGCATACACACATAGCAGCATTACAAATCGGTTTTTACTGATTACAAGGTTGTAATTATTATTGGTATTCTTAGCTCATTGTAAAGTTACTTATTCAGATCTATAAAGCTACACTTCATGCTGCTCAACTAAATTATACTTAGGTTCCTACAACAAAGAATGGCACAAAGAAAGATAGCAACATGTGTTGGATGTTATTCTCCTAAACAAGGCATCTAGGTCCCACGAACAGAAAAGGCAAACCCTGATTAAGTCCCAAGGGGGTACTGACATACCAATTCAAAATACATACCTCTGCTAAGCAGCACATGACCATAAAACATGTACTGATAAGGACGTACCTTAGCTCTTAGGGCTGTCTTACGCATTATCAAGTTGTAGCAATGTTTGGGATCAAATGAAAGTGAACTATTAAAGTTCATCCTGAGTAAAGACTCACCTTTCTACTGAATAGAACACGTTGAGCAAAGAGGATACTGTAAGCTTTCATCTCCCACCTACGTGTGTGAAAGGTCCCCTGTGCAAGCACCGAATCATGTCTGACCCTTTGAGGGGACGCCGCTTTCATGACGTTTTCTTGGCAGACTATAGTGGGGTGGTTTGCCATTGCCTTCCCCAGTCGTCATCTTCCCCAGCAAGCTGGGTGCTCATTTTTCCAACCTCGGAAGGATGGAAGGCCGAGTCGAGCTGAGCGAGCTACCTGAAAATCCAGCTTCCGCTGGGATCGAACTCGGGTTGTGGGGAGAGTTTTGATTGCAATACTGCCACCTGCCACTCTGCACCACATGAGGCTATTCCCACCTATGTATCTGTCAATATTTTACAAAAGCAAGACAGATATATATTCAAAGTGCAGATGAGCAGAGAGGATGAATAAAGAATGAAAATAAATGACTGGATAAAAGATTTAAAAAACCCTTTTGCTGAATAAAATATAACCTAGCACAATATATTTGATACAACCTGTATAGAACTTAAATTCAAACCTAAGCATTTTGGAGAATGGAAGGAAGCAGAAAAGAATGATGTGTTGAGGTTGGCTCCCAAGCACAACCAGAATAGGTTTAGGATATGAGATTTTATTACCAAAACGTGGTTATTGTTCACTAAGCCTGTTAGGAAATGCACACAAACTCAGCATACATTGTACTAAGATCAGCTTTGTCTGACTATGGTTTATTAAACAACCACAATTGGCTAGGTTCTCACATTCAGTCAGAAACAAGCAGAGCATTTTCTAGTTTAGCAAAATGCATGAATTATGTTCAATGAACCTTTTTATATGTTTGAAAAACAGTTACGGGATGCAATGAGGATAAAACAGTAACCTCATCTGGATAACATTTCACACATTTTCAATTTTCTGCTTTCCACTTGAGGTCCTTTATCATTTAGTTTTTTTTAAAGATTAGATTTTAAATATTATGATTATGATTAGACCTGGTCATGTGTCTCAAAAGGTTGCGATAATTATTGAGGGAAAGTGGGGGCTCAGTTCTGACAGACATAGGCACAAGCTGCTGCATCACAATAGAAAAAACGTAACCTGCTTCTTTGTGGTGGTGGGATGGACAATTGAGTGAACTTGAGAGAGCTTTTTGGAATGTGGCAAACAACTGGTGGGAGCTTTTGAACTGAAATGAGAGAGAACAGCAAGTTAATTATTAACTGAAACAATAGAGTGCCAAATGCAACACAAATGCATCATCCGTTTTTACTGTTAGACAATCTTCTCTTCTAGAGAAGTTTGTCTCCTGGGATTACATGGATGCAAATATACGGGTTTTTTGGCAGCACAATGGAGCTAAATGTTAATCTTTCCTTTGGAACTGAATATGGCCATGTGGGTTACCTATACCATCAAATTTTGGAAATCTAGAAGAATTTCTGTCTCTCTACTCCCATTTCTTCCCCCCAATTCAACTGTTTCCCCCCTTTTTTGGATGAGAACATATGGTGCTATCTGGCAAAGTAGTTTGCTTAAAAATGCTTAGGATATTCAGTTTGGAGCTGTTGAATTGATAAGCTCAGCCCTGCCTAACCAGACAATATGTATATACTTGGGGAGGGGACAGGGGGCAGCTGGAGGGGGAAATGATCATATGACTAGGCCTACCCCCTTTTAATGTCTGAGCTAAACACTTTTTAAGAATGTAACATATTAAGTTATGTAAATAGGATGCATTTAGGCTTCTTATAGGAGATTCAAACTTTGCACACTTGGTACAAATGTCTGAAAAGTGTTTCCAAAAACATTCAAGATGAGCAGAACATGGATGATAATTTATAGATGGATCTCTAAGGGAAATGCAGTGATTTGTTATGGATCTGATTCTTCATTCTTTAACCATAAACACATCCAAATGATCCCACTAGATTCTATTTATATTATATTGGTGGAAAAAACTTGGGTAACTGGGAATGGATTTTTTTCTGAAGGAGTGTGAATCCATTCACTTCTGCTATTCCTGGGCTCATATATTGTTAATTGCTAGGTTCTTAACAGTATGATCAATCAGGGTTTGGTTAAGCACAGTTTGCAGAAGGAACCATAATAGCTGGATTCATGTGTTACATTAAAATTATAAACCATGGTTGACAAACTCCAGTAAACCAAACCAATCAACCTGATAACTCAAAACTTGAACTGTGCTTTGTTTTAACTGCAGTTGCCTAAATAAGCCACAAGGGCTCTATTTACACATAATGTTAAGCTATGAACCACATGGTGAGATTCACACAACAAAGCAACAAATTGCAGGATGGCTTAGCATAATATGAGAATTCAGCTTTACCAGCCTCTAGCTGAAAGATCTTAATGAAAGATACCAAGTGGAATCTCAAAGCACTTTGCTCTGCCCTTCTTATGTGCCATTCAGAAACTCCCTGTATGGAATGGGATGGGGACAGAGATGTTCAAAAAGCACATCATACATGTTCAGGGACTGTCGCATCATTTCTTTCACTGTTGTTGACTGCCCAGAATATTTGTGGACTCGCGGAACATACGTCATTTTTCAACGGCCTTATGCTTTAGTTTCTGTAGTTTATAATTGCTTGGTAGTTAAATGCTGTATACAGTGTGTGTGGGTATTGTTTTGCATATGTTTGCTTTTAATTTTTTCTTTTTTTGAACTGTTGCAGTGCCATCTTACGAAAATGCTCTGCCTTGGTCTCATTATGGCCCTCAATATTTGAGTCTCCATGGTAACATGACCCTTTATTTCCTGCTTCTTGGGCAGTGAACAATTGACATAATTATGCCTGTAGCCTGAGTCACATGTCCTGGGATCCTGCTTTCTTTCAAATAGCTCTGCCCATCAGTCAAAAGTATTGTATCATTTTGCCTCATATCACATGGCTTAATAAGCTTTTAGGTTCTGAACTGGACGCGTATGTGTGGAACAAGGCATGCTCAAACCCTGTTGAAGTGATGGGGTGTTAGGTTATGCATGGCTAAATTGTCCTATTCACCTGGGACATACACACACAGTCTTATATGTGTCTAGTTAGAAATAGGTCCTATTACTGCCATGGGGCTTACTCAAGAACTAAGTTCAAAGCTAACAGAAGAACTTTAGCACCTGCAAGAATATTTGCTGTTCCAGTTATAACTCCTCTTCCTCCTTTTAATTGTCATTGCACAAATCAGATTTGCAAAACAAAGTTGCAGTGTTCCTTATTCCCCTAGACAATGGAGTTTGTCTTGTGGCCCGTGGACTTCATTGAAGCCCTTATAACCCCTTTCTTGCAGTTCAAGCAGTACTATTCTAATTCAGCAAGCAGACCACCAAAAGTCATCATTTTTAAGCATTCCCCCCCCCAATAAAATCAGTGTTAATTTTTCTAGAGTGAAGTATATAAATACCAACTTCATGTTACATGCTTGAATTGTAGAGCTTCCATATCTGGACGGCAAAGCTCCAGAGACCCATTGGATGGCAGAGCAAAATTAGACTCTTCTGTTTCTTGTTGTTGAAGTCTAATAGTCACCTGGATTCCTGCGGCCCCAATATAGTAGTCCTACTCTAGGCTCAAATGTGGCTAATCTACCCTGTTTTTGTAAAACTCGAAGCCTCCATCTATAAAAGGTGGCAAAAACTATGCCATCCAACAAGTAATCAATGAGACCCAGTGGGAAACCAGTAAAGGGGGCATCAGCCAGCTGATGATAGTCATGATCAAACAATAATCCATCCAAACAAGGAAGCAATGCCCTTCAAAATCCTATAAAAGGCCATAAATAGAATCCATAAAAAGGGCAGCTCAATATTTTCAGTTTTCTTAACTTCAGATATCTTTATAAGAAATGTAGAAACCCAGTTCTCAAAATTGAGCAAGAGGTGTTTTTTTGTTTCTGATCCAAACATAATGTTTTTATTCATGGCCCTCTTCCTGGGGATGGGATTTCGAGTGGTGTGAGCTGTGCTTCTCGCCATTCTCTTCTCAAACCTTCATCTTTGAGATTCACTTACACTTTGCACTCTATCTCTCTGCTTTAAGAATGCTGAGGATCATAAAAGGATGTGATCTAATCAACGGCAATGCAGTAACACATAGGCATTGTTAATTTCTTTATCTGTAGAGACTCGCAAGATTTTGGCAGCCTGTGGATGCTGTTAAAAATTTCCCTGCCCTGCCCATAGACATATATCCACCATTCTCCATCTGTAGGGACACGAATACCAACCTCTCTCCCTTGCTTTTCTTACCCTAAGAGCTTTGCCCACACCTGTTGTATGGTTTCTTTATTGGAAAACATACACTCACACATGACTTTCTGTGGAAAATACTCACTTGGCACCAAGGTTCCCAATGAATATCGAGAACTGAGAGTTTCTTTATTAAAGCAAGGCAAAAATCATGCTCCTCACACATTCTGAGGCTTGCCCCATACTCACCATGCCCCTAGGACTACTGTTGGCCAGACAGAACCTAGGGCAGCCTTGTTCAACCTTTTGACCCTGGAGGAACCCTTGAAATATTTTTCAGCCCTCAGAGATCCCCTGCACAATCAGGCTCAAATTTAGGCCAGAAATTACAAAATTATTATATTCGTTTCATGGGTAGGCCTGTAGATATGCATGAACAGTATCCTTAAACGAAAAATAAAGAATGAAACTTACGTCTTTAATGGGAACTTGCCCAAATATGAAATAATTTTTTAAATAAACCCCTAGTGACTTCTGGTGGAACCCTAGGGTGCCACAGAACCCTGGTTGAGAAACCCTGGCCTAGGGTGTTGGAAGAAGTCAGGTATGAATCCTGAAGCTTCTTGGTTCCTTCTCGGTTCTTCTTTTATAAACCACACTGCAGTCCATGCCCTGGAACTGAAGACTGTTTTGTTTTTTGGACTTGCTTGCACCTTGCTGATTTTGTGTCCTTTTCAGACATGCACTAACAACTAAGTGAGTTGTTTCCTGCTCGGTCCCCTTCTGTACTTCCCCTTTTTGCACTCCAGTAGTATTTCCCTTTTGTGGTTGCTCCTCCTCTCTGGCCATTTGCATCTTGCAACAAAATCTCCTCCATATTTCACCTTGGCTTTCAGCCTAATTTCCATTTCATTATCATTGGAGTCTGCCTTGCTGCTCTTTGAATCTGGGGCTTTCTCACAATACCTTCCTGAATTGCCAGGTGCAAATTTACTCACCCGATCCTCAGTGTGTGGGAAGTGTAACATTTACATAATGCACACATTTTGCTTGGGAAGGCTAGCTTCATCACAGCAGGACCATGGTGGGAAAGAGTGAAGCTGAGTCACAGGGCTGTTTTGCCAGGCAAAGCTTGGGAGTGGGAAGAAGCTGAGAAGCAGGAGATCTCTTTGGTGTCGTTTGGATGCCAGGAGTTCTCTCAGCTGCCTCTGTTGTTGTTTGAGAAGTGCTTATTATTTGCATATATTCAAAGCTGCAGATGAACTACTCTCCTGTTTTGGGAATTCATAGGTAGGTTCAAGAAGGATCCATTCTCCCCTGCGGAATATTCACAGGCAAGGATATGACTAACTAATGTTAGAGATGAGAAACATGTGATGTTCCACATGTCGCTGAACTACAACATCAACATCCAGCGTCCCTCATAAAGGACTACAGGTAGTCCTCACTTAACAACCATTTGTTTAGTAATAGTTTGGATTTATGACAGTGCTGGAAAAACCGACTTATGACTGGTCCTCACACTTACAACGGTCGCAGCATTCCCATGATCACGTGATCATGATTCAGGAGCTTGGCAACTGGTCTACATTTATGATCATTGCAATGTCCCATGGTCATGTGATCACCATTTTTTATCTTTCCAGCCGGCTTCTGGCAAGCAAAATCAATGGGGAATTGCATGATTCGTTTAACAACCACATGGTTCGCTTAATGCCTGCGGTGATTCGCTTAACGACTGCTGCAAAAAAGATCATAAAATAGGGTTGGATTCACTTAATGGCCACTTCACTTAGCAACCAATTCCAGTCCCAATTGTGGTCATCAAGCAAGGACTACCTGTATATGTTCCTCACCATTGTGACTTAAAGATCTCAAGGGACATTATCTTTGGAAGGCCATGTATATTTGGAAATTAGCACTATTTTGTGGTAGAGGACAATAATGTTTTCCATGGAAAAATAATACATTGGCCCATCTGCACTGAACTCACATATTCTGCCAGTTAGCCATAGATTTTAAACTGTTCTTTAAAAATAAGAAGACAAGAAGGCTGCAGAGAACCAGCTGAACATGTAGCACGCATACACATGTTATTCTGCTTATGTAATCCCAAGAATTTGTATGGGGAATCTAGTTGCTTCCATCCCAATTTCCCTTTGTCTTTTTTTCTGGGTAGATGGGCACACTTCAAAATAAACCTGGGCTGCAGCGAACTGCTGTTCTATTTTTAAACACAGTAATTCCTGCAGGGCCTAAATGTGTCCTTGGGGAACATAGGGAAGATGCTGAAAGTTGCTGTGCTGCTTTCAGAGAAATTGGATAGATGATTTCTTTGAATTTTTCCAGGGAAAGAGAAATTTTGCAACCATGCTTAAGAAGCCCAACAGCAGAAGTTCTTTCCTGAAGTTTTCCCTTGGGATTTATTGGAAATGTGAGAAGCCAGGGAGACTGCAGGCTACTGGAGAGAGGCTCATGCATAACCTGTTACGCAATTTACTACAAGTTCCCTAGCTGTCCACGCTTTCAGAACTGAAAAATGCTCCTGGTGTCAGATCCCCCGATCAAAGGTTTCACAGAAACCCTTATCAGGGCATCTCCCATCATTTCATTCTCTCGTGGTGCCAGATGGGAGGGGGTGTGAAGTTGGAGTGTAAAGTGGTTTATTATGGCTACGGAGCACATCAAGGATGCGGGGTTGAGATATGCCAGGAATACCATCTGGATGGGAGGGGGAGTGACATGCTTCGTGGGAAAGGGGACTAACTAAGGGAATGTAGTTTTAAATTAGGTTTGACCGGGAAATCTTTATTCGCAGCTTGCCTTCTATACCGTTCATTACGCTTCATTAAAACAGTTAAAAGAGACCCAGCCTCTTGGCTGTGTATGTGTGAATGCTGGAATGATCAGGTGCTGACACCTGGAGACACTTCTCTTCTCAGGCATTCTCTTGAGATTTAATTAATAAATTGGAAGCCAGGGAGGCTGCAAAACCAGAAAGAGGATAGCCCAATGAAAGTATCTGCCATGGCCAGCTCAAACTCAGAAGAAGGAGAGTCATCAGCTGAGGGGGTTCAGTGGGAAGAGTCGTAGGCAGGAAAAGCAGTGTTGACTAGCAACCAAAAGCCATCGCTGGCCTCAGAAGTTGAAGAGGCAGAGCTAACACCTCCCCCCAATGCAAGGGCCTGCTGCAAAGAGAGGAGGGCTAAGCAAAGGCGCTCAGCAAGACTATTGGCCAGAAAGAACCCCACCCTGCCAAAGGAACAAATTCAGGTCACACTGCCCCCATATAAGGGGAGCCGTGCACCTCACAGATCTGTTGGCAACAACTCTCCCTTTCCCTCACCACCATGTTCCTCAACTCCTTAGCCTGCCTTCTCAGGTAGTGACCCTCATACCACATTTATTGACCCTCTAGTACCCTGTTTACAATTGGCAACTCACTCTTGCCTCTACTTTAAGCTGGTTGAGTTTCTGTGGGCTGGGCATTTTGGGCATGAGGGACTACAATTGCTTGTTCAAATCTTTTTTGCCATTAGAGTTCTGTCTGAAAATCTTTTTAGTAAAGATTGTGTGTCCGTGATTTCCATGGGCTGGGACAGGACAGTCATGTACTCACACTCATAGTTTTGTTGTCACTAATAAGTGCAAGAACACCACATGCTCCACCATTAAGAATTTACCCCAAATTCCCTTCCCTTTTGAAAGAAATTTTGTGAGTCAAGTTGAATGAGAACAAGTAGAAAAATACAGGGTAATTCTTCTGCCCAGCACAACAATTCAGCCCAAGCAAAGTACAATGGACAGGGTGTAATGAACCAAAAGTTTGTTTTTTTCTTTATTAGATTGAAGGCCACCTGATTCCAGAATGACTTGGGCAGACTCCAGAACAACTCTGTGGGTTTCTTTCTTGCAAACCTGGAGGGATAGCACGTTTCTGAGCATTTCAGAAAGACTGAGTCTGTATAAGAGCATACAATTATAGAGGAGCAAAGGCTATATAAGAGCAGTGCTTAATTTTCAACTCAACTCAGCTCATCTCAATTCCCTGAAGCGTGGTCCACTTGGCTGCAAGCAAACCCAATCAGAGGAAGATGCAGCTGTTATAATTCAGAGCTGAAAAATAAATTTGGCTGGATTGTGTTGAGCAAATCTCTGGAGGGAGATGGGAGGTGGTAAATTTTGATGAATAAATACATAAAATAGGCTTAAAAGCGAATGGGAATGTAGTGCTGCTGCTTCTATTACATTTAAGGAATTAGTCTATAGCTAGGGTCAGAGATGGCCTCAATTCCTGGCATAGGAAGCTCTGGTTAAATTCCAAGATCGGAAGATTCCAAATACATTTTACTTATGATACCATACAAGTTTGTAGCAATCAAAGATCATACACATCAGTCAAACCAGAATAAAATGAAATAATGATTGAATGCCAGCAGTATAAAAATTATCTAAGAAACGATATAAAATACTCATAATATGAATACAACACCAATTGTTTGTGGACTGCTGCCATACAAAGCCTGGTCACTTTGTGCATGACTGAAGTTACATTACCTTAGAGAAGAAGACTGGCATAAAACTCATCAGAACATCCTGGAACATGTAGTAACAAGAGAGAAATAAGGTTCTTTTTGCTGTCATTGTAAAAAGGGTAGTAGAGCAACACATGAGAAATGGATTCCGTAGCCCCAGAACTACAGAGGCAAGTAGGCTATATGGACTTTATTAGGTTTTCCATCTTGAGCTGCTGAAGATAAATACTGAACTTGGTTCTAAAGAAAAATCTTTGTTGGAATAGTGAAATATGTGAAATGACATAATTGGCTGGTGTCCATCTAACATGGTTTCTTAATAGGGTCTAAGTTCAGGCTAGTGTCATTTCTAGAAACTGTTCTCTGATTATTTTCTTAGAATGGTGATTCTAAAAGATGTAAGTAATCTATTGAAAGGCCAGCTTCTACTTAAAATATAGAAGCAGGAAGAATTGTACCCAAGTTATATGTTTTAAAGAAAAGTGGACATAAATCAGCCTTCACTAAGTTGGGATGTGCTTGTCTTCAACTCTAAGAATGCTAGCTAGGGTAATATGGGAATTGAAGTCCAACGTATTTAGAAACCACCACACTGGGGAAGGATGATGTAAAGAAACAATATCTATTTACCTCCAAAAACCAAGGCTAAAGCAACTACGGAAATACACTCATTTGTATCAGTGGCACATTGCCTAACTTTCATTATAACAATAGATATTATTGCTATTATGGAAAAATAAGATTTTTCCTAATGTATTCTGATTTCTATTCCAAGTAAATAAGAGAAATAGCAACCAACTCCAGGCAGACACAGAGCATTCTCAACTGTCACATAATATTCAATGAGAGCATAATGACTTTATCAAGACAAATAGGTATTTCAAAACAAGAAGCAGGTATTTTAATAATTTATTGTGGTGGAATCAATCATATTTGTATATGCAAAGGCTGAGTAAAGTAATACCCTTCAAATGAGAGAATGTCACATATTTAAAATGAGACAAGAGAAGCTTTTAAAATAGTAGAAATCCAAATGCTTTAGACTTTTTTCCTCTGTCTGTTTTCCAGCTAGCTCAGTTAAAAATAAATTTGATGCAGAGACAGAATATAGGGGCTATGTTTCAGGGGAACTGATTTTTTTTTCTTTATTTTATATCTTTCACCTTCAAGATAAACTGATGGTGTTGTCAATAGCAATTTGTGCTGCAGATGATGATGACCAAAGGCATGGGCAACCTCAGAGGTGGCAAATCCCCCCACTCCTTAAATATACTGCTGACTTAGTGGTATAAAATCTTTAATCCCCAGACTTCACAATGCCTTCTAAACAGAGTGTCCCAATCAACCTGCATAACAATAAATTATTATCTCCTGACTTGACGTCTTCTGCATGCATCAGATGGCAACTCCCATAATTCCCAGCCCCCACTGGGTATTATGTCATCAGTGATCCAATGCATCTGGAAGGTTGAGGGACAAGGGTGGAGCAGAAAGGATGAGATAGGACTGGATTTCTCCATTCTCAACAAAATGTTTCTTTGACTACATCAATGGGCCTAAGTCCTGGCTCATGAACACAGGAAGCTCAACAGCTAAACCTCTTCCCTTCCATGAATTGTTGCAGTTCCCCCTTTAAAGTAGCAGGCATCAGCATCTCAAATGCTTGCTTCAGGCAAATAAACCTCAGAGGTGTCCCAAGTTGCATTCTACAGGGTTGTTTCTTTCTAAAAGCCATCTGTTCAGTTTGGCTACTAGCACTTTTGAGATTCCTTAATTATGTGCATTCAATGATGTGCCAGAATGATGAGAAGAAACAAAGCTGATGCACCAAGAGAGCTGGTAACGCATGTCCTCAGATGCTTCTAAATTCTCAGACACTGATTTAAACATCCACTTTTTTAAAAAAAAGGACAATGTAGCTCAATGTTTCTCAACCTTGGTGACTTTAAGATGTGTGGACTTCAACTCCCAGAATTCCCCAGCCAGCATGCATGGTTGGCTGGGGAATTCTGGGAGTGGAAGTCCACACATCTCAAAGTTGCCAAGGTTGAGAAATACTGATGTAGCTGGTTTGCAAGACAAGATCTCTGCAACTGAGGATACAATATTGTACATATTTTTCCCCCCAGTGATGCATAGATTTTGACTTCTGGTACTCCAGAGGACCATTAGTATGAAACTGCCTACTTGGAAACATACTGCTGTCCTTTTCTTCTTCTCTCCTATGGACATGCCAGAGACAATTGCCAGTTAGCAAGATGTTGTCAAGAAAACGGAAGCCATTGGGTGCCTGATGTGTGGGTAGGTGTTTCATCTTTGAAAAGTAATTCCAGACATATTGGGAAGAGGCTGCTTTCCCCCTGAGTGCTAAGTCTTCAAGCTGCATAGGGAGTGGGGACAGCTTATTATTTTGTTCTTGTGAAGAAAAATTTCCAAGAACAAACATGCCTCCCAGACACAGGACCAGATCCAAATAGTTCAGCTCTGAGTGGTCTCCACAAAGATTTAGCAAGTCACTGGGAGTTGGGTGGCATATGAATTTAAATAATAATAATAATAATAATAATAATAATAATAATAATAATAATAATAATTTTAGCAAGTTTTTTGAATAGCCTTCTGGAATTTAATAGGGGCATTTGTAGTCAAGATGGTGGCCTTATATAACCATGCAGTTGAAGCACTGCCCCTTTCTTTATGTGTGTTGAGTCTCCCCTGAACCTGATGTTCTGAAGATGAGTTGGACTTGAATTCCCAGAATTCTTCCGAAGCATGGCCAATGGCATGTTGCCTGGCAATTCTGGGAGATGAAGTCCAACATCAGGTTGGAAAACCCTACTTTGCATAAATGGTTAACAAGGGGAAAAAAAAGTAATAGAAAACAAAATCTCCATAGAGGAAGGCAAGATTGATTGGAAACCAACAAGATTATCTTGTTATTCCACCTCAGGAAGGAATTTATACTTTAATGGTTTAAAGACAATGACTTTTGCATTTGCTTAATGAGGCAGGTCATTCTGTTCTGACAATTAGAGAGTGTTGTGGTTTGTCAGTGATCAGTCTTGCTCACTGAAAACCATATTAGCTGGCAAAAATTGGACTAAGCAAATCGCCGCTAAGGCAGGAATAACATAATTAATGAATAAATTGGTTTTTTCTGCCTCAAAGTATGCCAAACTACTTGCATGTTATGTATAAATGAGCAAATACCTTCTCTTCTGGGTTCCCTGCTCTCCGGACTAATTTAGAGCAAACTGTGGCTTGTTAAATAAACCATGGTTTATTTAACAAGCCACAGTGGGCACTTTCATGCACTGAACCATTAACCCTGGCTTATAACTACAAGAGCTGGATTCACATAACACATAACATATTATGTCAAACACCAACCCACCCCAGCTTCTTGCTTTTTTCAATTCAAATTCCAAAATGTGAATGTCAGGGCATGAGCCTCCTTCTTTACTTTGCAATGCAGTTTGTTCTGAAGGTTCTCTCAGTAAATGCATCATTTTTTTTTCTCTTCCTGCAAAACGAAGCTGCATCACAGCCATGCTTTCTGGTGCTTTCTGGTGTTTCGGTCATGCTCTTAAGGAGAAGGTTGTGCAGACAGATAGGGACAGATTGGCATTCTGAGTTTTCCAGCTTAATTTGAAATGTTACGTGGCCCCCTTGTGGCTAGTGTAATTTGGTTCCACACGAAAGCTTTTTCAGGAAGTCCATTCCTTCAGTCCTGGAAACAAAAGGTGTATAATAGGGTTGGGTGCATACAACCCACTAAGCTAACTTGTGGGTTGCCTGATTCCACTGGTTGTGCAAACATGGGCCATTCAGTTACTTCAGTAGTCCATGCTTCAGTTAACCATGGATTACCCAACATGTGAGAACATGGTGGCTTTGTTCTTAACCAGGACACAAAACTGTTCACTCTGGCTTCTGAAAAGCATTTTGATTATTTTTTTTAAACTTTATTTTGTTACCAGCTTTTTTAAAAATACGGAACAATACAAAAAGAAACCAACTACAAAAATTATTTTAAAAAGCGATTAACCAAGACAAAAGATACACAGTAATTAATGACGAAAAGCAACAGAGAAGAAAAAAGTATAACTAATCTAAGCACACCACCTCTATTTTAAGCACATTTTAACCATAGGTGAACCCACCCGGTTGGATTCACATTTCTTAGTCCGTTGTGTAAAACCAGCCAAAAGCGCAAACTGAAGGTTGGAGAAACAGGACTTCTTCAGCAACGTTCTGCAACGAGGCGCCCTCCACAACCGCCGGACTACAATTCCCATCATCCTTCAGCCAGTTTGGAAAATAGGGAAGCCTGTTCTACGGCACCAACAGGCAGCATTTCCGCTCCTCCACGTATAAACTCCCGCGCTGCTCTCCTTTCCTCCCTCTGTTTCCCTTCGGCGCCCAAGTTCAAAGTTCCCAAAGCGCCCCAGTTACCGCCTTTCTCTTTTCATCTCCCTCAAGCTCCGCCTCCACTGAACGCTGCAACCCCGCTCGTCCGCCTCAACGTTCCACCGCGCCTGCTGCCTGTTTGCCGATTGGCTCCGTCGCGTTGGCAGTCCCTTTCTTCGGACCAACCGCAGCTCTCCGGCGCGTGACGTCACGGCGAGTGGCTCCGCCGCGAAGGTTTGAAATTTACAGCGAAGCGCCTGGGTGGCGGCGGACCGGTGGGTTGCGATGGACGAGCCCGGCGAAGGCGGGCCAGCGGGGGCTGCCCTGGAGGCTGAATCGCGGATGGCCGTGGAAGACGCGGGAGCGGCCGCAGGAGCGGTTGGGGCCGGGGAAGAAGAGAGGGAAACTCGGCCAGAGGTGGAGCCGGAGCGAGGGGACAACCAGTTAGCAGACGCCCCCGTGCCGCCCGCCAGCAGCAGCAGCTCCCTGATCCCGGAAATCGCAAAAGACCCTAATTCAGGTGAGCCTTATTTGTCCCCCTCTCTTCACTGCCTCCCCTCTTCCAAGCCTCAGTCTTCGCACGACCCTCTCTAACCTCGTAACTGCTTCCACTTTTCAGTTGTTCTCTTGGTTCGCCTGGGGACGTTCTGCCGCTTATTTTAAAAATTCGGAAGTGGATTACCTAGGCGCGCAAACGGGAAAATAGTAATAGTAACAGTAGTAATAACAATAACAATAAAGATCTGAAAATCGAACTGGAAAGATTATGGCATAAACTGGCCGTGGTGGTCCCAGTGGTTATTGGCACACTGGGTGCCATTCCAAAAAACCTTGGATGGCACTTAGAAAATCTGTGTATCGACAAAATTTCCATTTGTCAATTACAAAAGGCCACACTGCTTGGATCCACACATATACTATGCGGCTACATTAGGATGTCCTAGGGAAGAACTTGATGCGAATGAAGAGGAACACCAGCTAAAGAAGTGGCAGCTGTGATTTCAGGTTGTTGTGTTAATAATAATAATAATAAATTTTTTTGGAGCCTTCAAGTTAGTGTTGACTCCTGGCGACTGCCTGGAGAAGTTACTACAATTTTCTTGGCAAGATTTTCAGAGGTGGTTTGCCATTGCCTCCTTCCTAGGGCTGAGAGAGAGGGACTGGCCCAAGGTCACCCAGCTGGCTTTGTGCCTAAGGTGGGTCTAGAACTCACGGTCTCCTGGTTTGTAGCCTGATGCCTTAACCCCTACACCAAACTGGCTCTGATATAATAATAATACAGGTAGTCATCGTTTAGCGACTGCAACTGGGACCAGCAACTCAATCTTTAAGCAAAGTGGTTGCTAAGTGAGACAGCGACTGTGCTTATGATCTTACTTCAGCTTTCTTTGCTTTAGGGGCCCGTGAGGCTTTGAAATGTGAGGATTGGTTGCAAAGTTACTTTTTCATCACTGTCATAACTGTGAATGATGGCTAAATGAGGCAGTTGCTAAATGATAGCCATAATATTAGTAATAATAGAACGTAACAATTCTGCATGCATGTACGAACCCTACTAAAAGATGTGGGTGAATGTCTTTTCCCTTTGCTACCAGACGCGGATGATGAGAGTAACTACAGCGAGGACAGCAGCTGCAGCGACTATGGGAGTCACGACAGGCCTGGAACAGCTTTGCAAAGGGTTATGTCAGATGGAAAAGCTCTTCTGCCAGACACTTTCCAGACGAACAACCTCCTGTTCTATGAGAGATTCAAGACCTACCAGGATTACATGTTAGGTGAGTGAATTTCAGTGGTTATCCTATAGCTTGCTGCCAAGGTTCTGGGCGTTCCCGTCCCTTATACCTTTGCTGAATTGGGGCCCTTTCTATTTTGTTATTCATTTTATTTGTATGCCACCCCTTGCCAATGTTTCTAGACACCCAAGAATCACTACTACGCAGCTCTTCTTGCAAATCATAAATATCTTTAGGGCCCAAACTTCCCCTTGGCAAGTTTGCAAACTGCCTATTTTTGTAGAACTTCCTGCCTCATGTCTGACACACTAGTTTTTGCTTGCTAGTTCAACCCTGACTGCTTTTCTTCCTGTTTGATTTGATGGCCTTGAGATACAGTGGAAATGCAGCTTCCACATTCTGCAGCCAGGAACAATGTTTGGGCATGTTGAAAAAGCCACCCTAGTTTCCTAAATCTTGTCCAGAAGGGACAGGACTTAACTGTTGTTTTTCATTTGCTTTCTGTTTTGTTTTGCCCACCAAAACACTCAGGAGGCTGATTTGTTGTTTTTATTCACCAAAGAGAGTCACATGTTTGACTGGTATTCTTTGGAAATTTGAGTTCCAGCCAGGGATGTAAGAATTACCCAAGAAGCATCTTAACATATAACAAGCAATGTTATTTTTTTGTAAACCCACAGTTGATACAACTGAAATACTTAGTTTTGGTAAAAATGGTTTAATTTGCTTCTTATTCTACATATCTAATACACCAATAACTATAGGGATAACCTTGTACGGTCTTTTCCATAATCTATCCATTTTGATCATTAGATTTCTATATTTTGTAATTTTTTTCCAATTCTTTTTCCTCAGTTCTGCTGTCCCAGTAGATGTATTGCCACCACTACAAAAAATACTCTTTTCTTTTCAATTATTGTTATACCTGTTGTGTTGTATTCTAGATGGCTAATAGTTTGTGTGTGAAAATCCCATAACCTTTTAAAATAATCATTTTCAACAACTTTTTCATTGTTGAGATTACAGCACATTTGGGAAACCTTTAAATCAAAAATTTTGCACGGGGGCTGATGGATCGTAGTGGCTATGGTGTCATGACATTGCTGCTATCATCATCATCATCAATGTAGGCAAGAAGCATAATCAACATGTTGTCCCTGGTTTAATTTTTAGCTGACTGTAAAGCCTCAGAGGTGAAAGAATTCACAGCGGAGTATTTGGAAAAGGTTCTGGAACCCTCCGGATGGCAGGCAATCTGGCGCACTAATGCGTTTGAAGTCTTAGTTGGGGTAAGCGTAACACAGTTTCAGCATGCTATTTAGTTGCCTGCTTTCAAGGTTCAGAGCAGCTAATGGGTGATTTTTTAAAAAAATCTTAATGGATTGATTGATTGATTTCAGATTGAGATCCCATCTGAAAACTGAGTTGGTGCTGAAAGAGCTGCAAGGCACTATTGGTAGCATGTAACTTAGAGCTGAAAAGAAAACTCTGCACATGTTTAAATCTATTGGTAGCATGTAACTTAGAGCTGAAAAGAAAACTCTGCACATGTTTAAATCTTTCCATGTACGTATTTGACCCATTTTCAACAAATGTTGAAGAGGTGAATTTGAGACTAGCAGACCTTGATACTCTGATAAACCTTGATACTAGATAAACCTTGATAAATTTGATACTTGATATTCTAGAGGTGACGGACCCGTCCCTGGGGGAGCTGGGGGTGTTGATGACCGACAGGAAGCTCTGGCGTGGGCTGGTCCATGAAGTCACGAAGAGTCGGAAGCGACTAAACGAATAAACAACAAAAATTTGATACTAGCAAATTCAGACCCCTTGAGCTTTCAAAATCATTGAATTTTTGAACTGTGGCCTTGTCAGATGGAGGTGGTGTAAAGTTGGAGCAATCATGCGTAACAGTTTGGCCAAGTTGGCAGTGATCCCAGACTTGCTTGCTCTGGATTGTAGGAATGAAGAGATGGAGGCATTGTAGGTTGCCGGACTTATAAAAATATGTGAATCAGGTTCAATGGCTTTGCTGATCTTGTCTCCGATGGATTTGCTGCTTGCTGGTAAGGTTACCCTAGGATATCCAACATGCAGCTTCCTTGTGAAGATCTCATATTGCTCTGTAGGTACATAGACTCTTTGCTAAGCAAACTGCCTGCAAATGGACTGATCTTTTTTTCTTAGTGGAAACAAGGCAAGCAGAAAATGGATGTAGAAATGAAGGTAGCGCACCTTTCCCTATAGGTGACTTGAATGTGATTTCTCACAGCATGCATCTGCTTGCAGTTTGATACATCAGACCAAAGGCATTGTGATTCCAGCACAGACTGCTTGGAAACCTTTGAGAAGTGGAGATTTAAGTTGGCCATCACAGCTCCATGACTTTGTCAAATGGCCATCCTGCACCAGTGGCTGTATTTATTTCTGTATTGCTTTTCTTTAAGCTTGTGTTTCTCAACCTCAGCTACTTTAAGATGTGTGGACTTCAACTCCCAGAATTCCCCAGCCAGCACAGCTGATGGATTGGGGACTTGACCCCTGGTCTCCCCAGTTCAAGCCCAACACTTAACCCCTATCTCACATTAGCTGACAGCAAATTCTATAAATCAATATGGAGTTTCCTTCTGTCAGAGGGGTTTGGCCTGTGGCTTCAGGAAATTGCAGAACTACAATTCCCATCCCACCTTAGCTTTGGCTGGGCCTGCTGGGAACTGTAGTTTAAGGACATCCGGAGTGCTTCAGTTTCTCCCCAAGTGCTGCTTTTTCTGCTGAGTTGGTCGCTGATCAAGCCTAGTGCTTCCCAACTACTGATAAGCTGTTACAAATGAGACTTAGCTTTCTTTTAGGGTGAGTTTGCCCCAGAATGGGAAGAAAATTCTTCACTGCTGATTTCTTGTTTTCCTAACCTGCCAGGTGGTCGATATGGAATATGCCTCCCTGAAAGCTGTGGTCCGCCTTTCTCAGCCTTTCCGGTGCAAGGTGCAAGAGGCTGGCTTCACTTCAGAGCACGTGTGCGCACTATTGGAACTGAAGGAGTACCAGCTGCCGCTGCAGGAACTATGGGTGGTGTTTGATGAATCGGGAGAATTTGACCAGACGGCACTTGCTGTAGAGCATGTCAGGTAGACTGTGCTGGCCTGGAGCTGGGGGAGAGACTTGGTTTCAAGTTTCTGACTAATTCTGTCTGGTGTATGTAAACTATGGGGGACTGGGAGCAAGGCCCTTGCTTGCTTGCTTGCTTGCTTGCTTCCTTCCTTGAGACTGCATTTCCTTTAGGAAATTTCTTACCAGCTTCATGCTCTCCCTTATGGGTGGAGTTGAAACAGTGGATGGAGCCATGGCCAAAATAGTCTCCCCCCCACAATTTTCTGTTCCTTATTATCCCTTTCTCTATATCCAGCAAACTATTAGAAAAAGGATAGCTTGATCTGGTTGGAAATCTAGTATCATTCTTGGCAGAAACCTTTTGGAAACAGGCGTAGGGCCTTGTCTTTAAAAGAAGCTTGGTCCGTGTTCACATTGGGTGCTTAACCGTGCTTGACACGGTTCACATTGGATGCTTAACCGTGTTCACATTGGGTGCTTCTCCTTCCTCAGCTGGATTTCAAACACAGCTTGCAAGAAGGAGACTCGGCATCTAAACGTTTCAATCTCTCCCTCCCATTCGTAGTTTAAAAAAAGGATTGTGAGTTGAGTAGCACTTCTGCACTGAGTTGTTAGGGACCTCCTGCCAGTGATGGGAAGTAATATTGAAACAAGATAATCTGAAACAATGGCTGCTTTCCACATTCCCTGCAGGGTGAAAGTGTGAAAACTGGTGACAAAGGAAGGGAAAAGCAAAGAAATTCAGAACGCTGGCCCAGCCAGCAGACAGAATCAAATACTAGGGTTAGGTTTACACATTGTATTCAAATGGACCAATGGGAGAGAAAGTGGTTAAAAGGTTTGGGATTCACATTGTCTTGTAATTTAAAAGAGAATTTTAATAAAATGATGTACCGTTGGTGTATGTCACCGGAGAAATTGTCTAAGATGTATAAAGGTACTTCTAATTACCTTTGGAAATGTAAAAACCCCCCACAAAGGGTCGTTTTACCACGCATGATGGACTTGTGAGAAAGCAAAATAAATATTGGACACAAATACATAGGATGATGCAGAGAGTTTTAAAAATTAATATTCAGATGAAACCGGGATTTTTCTTACTGGGACTTCTGGATAGTCATCTTGAAAAAGTTTACACACTGTAGGAAGCCATAACGTGGTTTAGAGCTGGACTTAGGGCATTCTGTGAACACCTGTTGGTTGTGGCTTACTCGGTGAACAAAGGGCTTAATGTAACATGTGAACCAAGCCTGTATTTTGCATCTGCCCTCCCTTGTGAATCTTGCGGTCCCTTAGCTTACTCTTTTGAATCTGCAGGTTTTTCTATAAGCACATTTGGCGGAGCTGGGATGAAGAAGACGATGATGACTTCGACTACTTTGTCAGATGTGTGGAGCCTCGGCTGCGTTTGTAAGTACCGCGCAAGGATTTTTTTTAAGCCTGGGAGCGTGCAACATGGGCTTGGCAGACAGTGTGTTGTGTGCAGTTATATTTGTGGCATGGTTTTCATGTGGAGTGGCTAGGTGGGCAGGGCGTGTTCACTTGCTAGGGCCCCCAGCCTATGTGCAGTTACTGTATGCATCAGGCAGAGAGTTTAGCTATATTATAAATCAAGAGAGGGTGGCTGGGAAGAGAAATAGGGCAAAACTCAACGTAAGGGTGGACAAGGTCAGTCCACCATTGGCAGGAGAGTAGTGAGTGGAGCAGACAGGAGAATTTAAGCAATCCTCCCCGCTTCCACATTCTGTATTTCAAGTATTAAATGGTTTTATCGATATTTTCAGGCTGACAACCTGACCACGAAAAGATATTCTGGAAGAGAGGGCAGGGGTATTGTTGGCTCTGTCTGAGGCATTGCACCCATCTACCACTAGATGGCACCCCAAAACTGATTGTAGATAGGTTGATGGAAAAGCATTCAATTAATGGAAATCCAGCCTAGTTAGATTATATTCCAACGGTCAGAGCCCATCCGTTATCCGATGCCTCGGGAAAATTCTTGTAGCATCCAGAAAGAGGATGTTGGCTTGTTCCTCTTTTGGACAAGTTCGTCTTAAAATTAGATCACAACCGTTTTGGTCAGGTGGTGTGTTTTGTCTGGTTTTCTTCTTTGCATTCTGGGATGTTTGGAGAGCAGCAGTAGAGAGATTGTATACCAGGGGTGCAAATTGCAGGTTGATTTATTCTAGGAAGTTGAAAGGTGAATGCCATCCTCATTAATGACATGAAAACGAGCCTGCCGTTCTCCACTGAGTCTGAAAATGTGGGGTACTCCTTGGCGGTGCAGAGGAAGGGCCCTCTTTCCTTGTTGCTTGGCAATAGCAGTGCTGAGGAAGACTTTTTTTTTTTTGGTGGTGGGGGACTGTCTTCTTGAATGACTCTCTTCCAAAATGGCTTGGTGTCTTGGGTTCTGGGAAACCTGTTTTACTCCTTTAATCAAGGAAAGTTTTGACAAGGTCTTAACTGAAATGAATTCTGTCTGCTTAGTCGAATGCTCTGCCAATCTTCAGAAGGGCCTTGCTGGATGAGTGCAAAAGGCCTTCTTGTTCCAGCACTCCAGCCTTGTCTTTTTCCACCACAGAAGAAAATTGAGATGCATTAGATTTGCTCACATAGAAGATCTAAAGGCAATAGTGTTCCCCTGCAATTGACACGAAAGTTATTTATTGTTTAGAAACACGGTAGATATGAAATATGTTCCCTCCTCACCCCCAATGGGTGTTGGATAGCAGCAATGTTGGTCCTTCTGCCTGCTTTTCCTGAAATATATTTCCTTTCCTACCTCAGGCAGTGCCCTGCTGTGGAAAAGACACATTTCTTTTGCTGAAGCTTGGCTTTAATTGATTGCGAAGAGCTTTTTTATTGAGCCAGAGGCTTCAGGTTGTCCACTTCTGATCTACAGTCCTAGGGTGCTGCAAGGCATGGGTGTGCAAAGGTGCACTGGCTTGCACCACTGAGGTTCCGTTAGCTCACATGCTTAATTGTGGACCGTGACTCTATTTTTCATGAATTAATCTATTCCCTCTTTAAAGCAGAGGCTCTTGCTGTATCTTGTGGTATGACACAAATGCATGTAGTCTTCGTTTAGCAACTGCCTTGGAAAGTGGCCATTTGCAAATATGATAATTAATGGTAATAAAAAATTCATTTACCAACAATGCCTGCATTTACAACTAAAAAGTCTTCAGTGTAAAACTGATTAAGGTCTGGTCAGTTTCAGGCAGCAGCTGGTGGGAGGGTTCTAATCAACTAATTAAGGCAGCACTTCCCAAACTTTTTCCTTCATTACCCAAAACTGCTTATCAGAAAGTCCTTTTTATCCAATGTAGGTAAAACATTTAAAGTTAATTGAATGGGTTCCTGTGTCGTTACCCAAAGAAAAATCACTTTTACCCAATTTTGGGTAATTTACCCAGGTTTGGGAAGCACTGAATTAAGGTCATGGAGCTAAGCTTGTTAACTTGCTGTTAGTACTTTTTAGGGAACTGCTGCACTGAGGAGAAAAGCAGGGAAAAAAAAGGAAAAAAAATGGGTCAGGCACAGGACACCATGTGAGAGAACTTCATCTGAATCAGACGCAGCACTCAGTGATCTTCACAGCGTCTCTCTCTCTGTCACATGTTCACTTAGCGACCATTTTGCTTAACAGCCGAATTGTTGGAACCCATTGCAGTCACTAAATGAGGGCTGCCTGTAATAGTCTTTTTTTCATGGTTGGGAAATTACGTCAACAGAAAGGTGGGTTATAATTTTGGTAACAAAATAAAATGAATTTCTCTCTGCTGCAAAGTGAAAATGTTCTGTCTAGCTCCCTGTTCTTTTTTGGGGGGGGGGGGGATGAAGGAGAGGTGTTCATGGTAGTAACTTGGTAAGTCCTGCAGACTTTTTAAATTTAGGTTTTGTTGCATAGACTTCGATGGGACGCGGTGGCGCTGCGGGTTAAACCGCTGAGCTGTCGATCGGAAGGTCGGCGGTTCGAAACCGCGCGGCGGGGTGAGCTCCTGTTGCTCGTCCCAGCTCCTGCTCACCTAGCAGTTCGAAAACATGCAAATGTGAGTAGATCAATAGGTACCGCTTCGGCGGGAAGGTAACGGCGTTCCGAGTCGTCATGCTGGCCACATGACCCGGAAGTGTCCTATGGACAACGCCGGCTCTAAGGCTTAGAAACGGAGATGAGCACCGCCCCCTAGAGTCGGACACGACTGGACTTTACGTCAAGGGAAACCTTTACCTTTACCTTTACTGCATAGACTTCAGGAATTTTTCTGACATGGATATCGTTCTGCCTTCCAATCACCTCCAACCATGGAATTCCAGGTACTACGACATCATTGAAGATCGTGTCTCATCAACTCTTGTGTCAGACTATCACAGCCGCCTTTCCCAGTGTGAAGAACTCTATGGCAAGTTTCAGGTCCTCAGGAACAGCCTCTCAGCCTGTGATTCTGACTCTGAGAAAGACAATATCTCTGTGGTGGAAGGGATGAAACTCTACGACCAGATAGAGCACCTGAAACAGAAGCTGAAAATGATTGAAAATCTTCTATTCAGGTAAAGCAAACATTTAGATTTTAACTCTCTGAAGCAAAGTATTACATCGCCTACAGCATCTAATGCAAAGAGGTCTTTTTTTCCCCCTCTAGTTTAAATTCTTTTGTGGAATAATCTGGTTTGCTTACCTTGGTCTCATGGCCAAAGCAGATTATATGTTAATGTTTGATTGCATTTAATGGATTAACTTTTTTTTCCCATTAAAAATAGCTGTCTCAGGAAAATAGAGGAAATCAGAAGTGTGCAGCCTGTGATATTTAAAAGCTTTTATTGCAATTCTTGGAGTTATCGGAGTGCAACCCAGATTTCATTCCCTCTTCTGACTTTGAGGCAGGAAACACACCAGTTAAAGTACAAGCCTTTCATAGGTGTTTGAATACAAGCCACTGCCATCCACCAACTGTCAGAAAGAACACTCCCAGTCTTTCCTGCTGTGTATCCTCCTTGTGTGCTCTGTGACTTTCAGTGCATTAAGCAAATTTCTGGTCACCAAAAGCCTGTTGGGACTTGACACTTTCTCCCCCCCCCCTTTTTTTTAATCCATTCAATCATGTCTGATTCTTGGAGACTGCCTGGACAAGTCCCTGCAGTTTTCTTGGCAAGGTTTTTCAGAAGTGGTTTGCCATTGCCTCCTTCCTAGGGCTGAGAGAGAGTGACTGGCCCAAGGTCACTCAGCTGGCTTTGTGCCTAAGGTGGGACTAGAACTCAGTCTCCTGGTTTCTGGCCTGATGCCTTAACCACTACACCAAACTCGATCTCTTTCTCCCCATACTGAATTCCTAATAAAAGGGTGAAGCAGAGAAATTGGGGACATAGAAGTTTTGTAAGGATGGTGTTTTTTTTCAGGGGGGGTTAATGGATCCTTCCCCCCACCTTGATCCTGTTAGATATGAAAATCATGGAAACTGGACCAGAGATTTCTGAAAAGGAACTTACTTTATTTGAAGCGGTTTGCAAAGCGCGGTGGGCACCTTGACCAGGCTACGCAGAGTCTGATCAAAAGGAAAGATGCCACACCCAAAATTACAAATACACACTTTCTTATACTTTTCCCTGTCCAGCCTCCCCCCTCTCCTTTCTGGCCTGTTTACCCATTGGCTGGGCACTCAGACGCACAATCTTCTGACCGCCTCATTCCCTGGACCCCTCTATCTTATTTTGCTTATGCTTGTAAAAGCCTATTTTGAAGCATTTGAAACATTCCAAGGTTTTCACACATTGAAATCCTCATAGGACAATATCTCATATGGTTACATTTACTCTATCTCCTTGCTTAGCACACCCTGGAGGAGCCTTTGTTCGTATGTCTCCTCTGTTGGTCAGTGTTAGGCTAATTAGAGACCAATTGCTTCCCTTTGTTTCTTTTGAAAGAGTTCTTACTTGTAAGCCTGCCAGTTTTCACCTCATTAGCCCAAGGCTTTTACACATTTAAACCTTTACCTGTGTTAACTGTCTCTTTCTGTCTCCGTGTTAGTTTAATTATTTATCATTGTGTTACTCACTAGCTTACATATATTGCTTCTTTGCTATTATCTAATATTAGTATTTACACCTTAAAATCTTTCCCAACCAAGATCTATATGATATTGCCTTATAATATCAATAATAATTGGTATTATTATTATTTTTACAAATTGTATTATTTCATATACCACAATCCTAACACTGATTTTTCCTGTGGTTGCCACTTTTGAAAAGAATTAACCTATGAGCACTACACAACTGCCTTTCCTTTGGTTGCCCATCTTGTCTTTCAAGGCTGGGCAAAGCATTTAAAAGAGGTTTTTGCAAACTGAGTTAGCACAAAGGTCAGTTGTCTCCCCAGCAGCTGCGTCATATAGTTGTGTCCCAGGCTGATTCCACGTGTGTGTACATACATGCACAGCCAGATTCCTTCCCTGTCAGTCCCAAGAATGGAATGTTGACTGTATACTCCGGCTGAAGTGGGGGAGCATTTGTGAAACAGCTGCACAAGTCTTGCAAAGGGCAGGCTGTTGTAATGATTCACACTTCACCACAGGGCTCGCAAAGTGTGTCTTCTACATCAGGGTTTCTCAACCAGGGTTCCAAAAGAGGTCACTAGGGGTTCCCTGGGAGATCATGATTTATTTAAAAATTATTTCAAATTCAGGCAACTTCACATTAAAGAGGTCAGTTTCATTCTTGATTTTTAGTTTAAGGACACTGTTCATGCATCTATACAGGAGTACCCAGAAAACAAATATAATGTAACGATTGCCTAAACCCAAATACTCAGTCTCACCAGCTCGGGCTTAAAGATAACTGATTTATTAAAGGAATAGTATGCAAATACAGAGAAAGCTGAGAATGAGCAAAAGCGCGCCAAATACAAACTTAAAAGCCTTGCTTGTAAGCAGGTCCCGCCCCGTCGCCCGTCAGGACGCTCCCCCTCCCAGGTGCTGGAAGCCGTCAGACGCGCCTGGGAAAGTAACCTTGAACAGGAGCGCAAACCCAAACATGCATTCCAAGCCCTCAAAACAATGGAGGGCGAAAGAATGGAAAAACCCCGGGTGAAGGAACACGGAACAGAGAATGACATGTGAAACGTTACAATGTTAACCAGACATTAGAATGAGAACATGACAGATTGCCCCCCCAAAAGAAACTAGGGAGCCGGCTTGTCAGGATATGCAGAGTGAAATTGGGCTACGAGACGAGGAGACTGCACGTCTGGAGCAGCAACCCATTCAGGATGAGGGAAATGTTTCCAGCGGACGAGGTATTGTAAAGCGGAGCGCTGGCGTCTGGAGTCGAGGATAGATGTCACCTCGAAGTGTTGCTGGTTGTCAATCATGAGGGGAGGTGGAGGAGTGGGTTGTGGATGCCAACGGTCCGACGACAGGCAGGGTTTGAGTAAACTACAATGGAAAACAGGATGTAAACGTTTAAGGTTGTGAGGCAAATCAAGTTTAAACGTAACAGGGTTGAGCTGAGCAACAAGAGTCCATTTAAGGAGCGCGCCTGGGTTCTTTGAACGTCGCGTATCCCCCTGTCCTTTAGTTTTTAACAGTTCAGTAAGGGGGAGGGCGATTTCCGCAAAATTTTGGGCGAATGCCCGATAGAAATTAGAGAATCCAAGGAAACTCTGTAATTGTCTCCTGGTACGGGGAGGTTCCCATGCCACGATGGCTTCTACTTTTGCAGGGTCCATTTCAATGCCCTGAGCTGAAATCCGGTACCCTAGGTAATCAATTTGCGACTGATGAAAGGCACATTTTGACAGTTTTGCGTACAACTCTGCTTTTTTCAATTTAGCCAGTACCTGACGCACCAAGTGGATATGTTCTGACATGGTTTCAGTATAAATCAATACATCATCCAAGTATACCAGTACCCCCTTAAATAGGTGGTCATGCAAGACCTCATTGATCAGTTGCATAAAAACCCCAGGTGCCCCAGATAAACCGAATGGTAGGACTTTATATTGGAAAGCCCCAAGAGGACAGTTGAACGCTGTTTTCCACTCATCCCCTTCCCTTATGCGAATGCGAAAGTAGGCTTCTCTCAAATCCAGTTTTGAAAAAATTTTGCCTCTGGCCAGATGTGATAACATATCTTTGATCAGGGGCAAAGGATATTTATTTAATATTGAGACCGCATTGAGCCCGCGAAAATCGGTACAAAGCCTTAATGACCCATCCTTTTTTGGCCTGAATAGGACAGGAGCTCCTACCGGGGAATTTGCCGGCTCAATGAAACCCCTAGCCAGATTTTTGTCAATGAACTCCCTTAGCGTGGTAAGCTCTTTGGGAGACATGGGGTAGATTTTTGGGTGAGGCAATTTTACATTTGGTAAAAACTCAATGGCACAGTCCGTTTTTCGGTGGGGTGGCAAGCGATCCGCTTCCTTTTCCCCAAATACTTCAGCAAAATCTTGGTACTGATTGGGTAGTCCCTCCAGAGGTTGAAGCGTTTGCACAGTGGTATACGCTACCCCTCCACCCTCCATGTCCTCCAGTAGGTCCTTTTCGGGTACTTTGTAAAATCCATCTGCAAACGTCACAGTTCTATGCAGCCAGTTGATAAAAGGGTTTTGTTGCACAAACCAAGGCATCCCCAAGATTACCAGAGGACCCCCCACTGGAGCTACCACAAATGGCAGCTTTTCCTGATGGGAGCCCATCTGCAAGGCGACCAGTCCCGTGGACAGATTGACTGCTTTCCCTCCCGCCATAGTTCCATCCAATTGGGTGAAAATCATGGGTCTTGGCAACGGGAACGTGGGCAGTTCCAGAGCCGCTACGACATCAGGGTGCATCAGGGAACGGGAGCAACCCGAGTCTAGCATGGCCCACACTTCCACCGTTTTGGTTTTTGAGCTCAGTTTAACTTTAACAGTCAGTGTGGGGAAGTTTCCACTCACCGAATCATGGTTACGCCCGGTTTCTTCCACCTGCCCTAGGGCGCCCTTCAGGGCAGGTGGTAGGCTTTTCCCGCCGGCTGCTCGAATTGCAACTCTTCCTCCTCTTCTCCGAAGGGAAGGTCTGGGGGGTCCAGTTCCGCGAGGGCTGCCTTCAGTTTTCGCGGTGGAGCAGGAGCAGGTGTCTTTACCGTGGGTTTCGTCTGTCGTTCCTCTGGACGGCGTCTTGGGCACGACGTGGCTCGATGTCCTTCTTTCCCACATCTGAGGCACTGACCCTTGGAGAACCGTTGCTCCCTCTCTTCTTCCCAGGTTTTTGGTTTGGGGCGGCTGGCAAGTCCAGATGTGCGCGCTCCTCTAGCGAGACGTGTTTGTCTAAGCTCTTTGGTATGGGCATAGGTTCGTAGGGCATTTTCTGCGCTGCCCGCCAACTGAATCCACCCATATAGCGTTTTAGGATCATCTCTGCCCAGAGCCCATCGAAGGATTTCGGGTTCAAGCCCCTGCTTGAACAATTCGATGATTGTTGGCTCAGACCAGTCTTCCACTTTTCCTGCCAAAGCTTTAAACTCCAACGCATATTTGGCAACTGAGAGGGACCCTTGGTAGAGTTTCCGCAGGTCATTTTTTGCCGTTTCTTGAGCTAGGGGGTCTTCGAAATGCTCTTTAAGTGCCCACAAAAATTCATCGAAGTCCTCTAACTCAGTTGCCTCAGCTTGGCATAGTTGCACATACCAATCCGCTGCCTTTCCTCTCAGCTTGTTGGCAATGAAATTGACCTTGCCATGTTCAGACCGAAAATTTCGACCCCAATCTTCTATATAGTGCTTGGCATTAGTAATAAAGAAGGAGAGCGTTGTGGGATCCCCATCGAACTTCACTCCAAAGGGTGGGAAGGTTCTTGCCGGCTCAGCTGGCTGTGGCGGTGCCGCGAATGTCAGCGTGCGCCGAGCCCCCATGGGTGGTCGATCCCTAGGAGGTCTTGCCTCTCGCTCCCCCCCTTGACGGGCTGATCGAGACTTGCTTCTCCCCCGGGTCGACATGGTACTATGCCTGGGGTACTGTGACGGCTCTTCCTCCCAATCCTCCAGGATGGGCTCTGCCTCTCTGGGTAGATCCTCTTTGGGTAGATCCTTAAGGATCGTCACTATTAACTCCATTTTATCCTCTAATGCCCTCATTCGGGCCGGAGTGACTGGCTCCTCCGAGGGTTGGTTGGTGTAATGATTGCCTAAACCCAAATACTCAGTCTCACAAGCTCGGGCTTAAAGATAACTGATTTATTAAAGGAATAGTATGCAAATACAGAGAAAGCTGAGAATGAGCAAAAGCGCGCCAAATACAAACTTAAAAGCCTTGCTTGTGGGCAGGGCCCGCCTCGTCGCCCGTCAGGACGCTCCCCCTCCCAGGTGCTGAATGCCGTTAGACGCGCCTGGGAACGTAACCTTGAACAGGAGCGCAAACCCAAACATGCATTCCAAGCCCTCAAAACAAGGGAGTGCAACAGAATGGAAAAACCCCGGGTGAAGAGATACGGAACAGAGAATGACATGTGAAACGTTACAATGTTAACCAGACATTAGAATGAGAACATGACATATTGCCCCCCCAAAAGAAATCAGGGAGCCGGTTTGTCAGGATAGGCAGAGTGAAATTGGGCTACGAGACGAGGAGAATGCACGTCTGGAGCAGCAACCCATTCAGGATGAGGGAAATGTTTCCAGCGGACGAGGTATTGTAGAGTAGAGCGCTGGCGTCTAGAATCGAGAATAGATGCCACCTCGAAGTGCTGCTGGTTGTCTATCATGAGGGGAGGTGGAGGAGTGGGTTGCGGATGCCAACGGTCCGATGACAGGCAGGGTTTGAGTAAGCTACAATGGAAAACAGGATGTAAACGTTTAAGGTTGTGAGGTAAATCAAGTTTAAACGTAACAGGGTTGAGCTGAGCAATAATTGGAAAAGGACCGACAAATTTAGGACCAAGTTTTTTAGAGGGTTGTGGGGACTTGATAAATTTAGTTGATAAGTAGACTTTATCCCCGACTGTAAAGGATGGTTCTGGGGAACGCTTGGCATCAGCATGGCGTTTATAGGTAGCTTGGGCATGGTGGAGAGCGAGTAAAATATTAGACCATGAGTCTTTGAGAGAGTCTGCCCAGCCAGTGAGGGTGGCTGGGAGTGGTTGAGGATGAGGAAGTTCAGGAATAGGAACAAATTCACGTCCAAAAACAGTTTTAAAGGGAACTTGACCAGTGGTTTGATGAATGGAATTGTTGTAAGCGACCTCAGCAAATGGGAGTAGATCGACCCAGTTGTCTTGTTGGTAGTTAACAAAAGCTCTGAGGTATTGTTCTAATGTAGAATTAACCGCCTCTGTAGATCCGTCCGTTTCCGGATGCCAAGCAGTAGAAAGTGATTGTTTCGTACCTAAAAGTTTTAAAAATGCCCGCCAAAATTGTGACGTAAATTGTGTGCCTCTGTCACTCACCAAACGGGCGGGGATACCGTGGAGGCGGTACACGTGGATGAGGAAGAGGCGTGCCAGCTGTTGTGCGGTGGGGATAGAAGCACATGGGATAAAGTGGGCTTGTTTGGAGAAAAAGTCTTTGACGACCCAAATGACAGTTTTTCGTTGACTAGGGGGTAGATCAACGATAAAATCCATGGAGATATCTTGCCAAGGGACAGACGGAGTGGCCACGGGTTGAAGGAGACCCTGGGGCTTGCCCGGTTTGCGCTTTATCGCCGCACATACAGGGCACGCAGTGACATATTCCTTTAAGTCTTTGAGTAAAGTGGGCCACCAGAATTGGCGGCGAACGAGGTGCAAAGTTTTCACGTAGCCGAAATGCCCCGCTAGTTTGTCATCGTGGCAGCGCTGGAGTATGGTTTTTCGCAGTGCTTCGGGTACATAGAGACGATCGTTGCGCCAGGCAAGATCATCGGTGAAAGTTAACATGTGTCTGTTGGTTTGTAACCAAGTATCTGTTTTAAGGTGGGAGAGCAACTGTTGTTGCAAATCGGAGGGAATTGACAAGGGAGGCGAGCCGCTGGAAGGCTGAGCGGCTGGAGGCGGAGTCGATTGTGCTCGGGTCTGGCTGCGAGTCACCGCTGCCAGACTTAACTGTTTGTCGGTCCAGACGGTGCCTTGGACCGTTGGCCCTGGGCCAGCATCTTGGGGTCTGCGCGAGAGTGCATCAGCCAAAAAGTTTTTCTTGCCTGGTATAAATTTAAGAGTGAAGTCAAAGCGGCTGAAGAACTCAGCCCAGCGCAGCTGTTTCGGACTGAGTTTTCGGCTGGTGCTTAGAGCTTCCAGGTTTTTATGGTCAGTCCAGACCTCAAAAGGGTTGGAAGTACCTTCCAATAGGTGTCGCCATGTCTCTAAAGCCGTTTTTACAGCAAAAGCCTCCTTTTCCCAAACGTGCCATCGTCTCTCTGTTTCAGTGAATTTGCGAGAGAGGTAGGCACAGGGTTTTAAATCGCCAGATTGGTCAGATTGTAACAAGATTGCGCCTATGGAAAAATCAGAAGCATCGACTTGTACCACGAAGGGTTTAGAGGGGTTTGGATGCTGCAAAATTGGTTCTGTGGTAAAAAGTTGTTTGAGCGTTTGAAACGCTTGCTGACAGGCTGGAGTCCATTTAAGGAGCGCGCCTGGGTTCTTCGAACGTCGCGTATCCCCCTGTCCCTTGGTTTTTAACAGTTCCGTAAGGGGGAGGGCGATTTCTGCAAAATTTTGGGCGAATGCCCGATAGAAATTAGAGAATCCAAGGAAACTTTGTAATTGTCTCCTGGTACGAGGAGGCTCCCATGCCACAATAGCTTCTACTTTTGCAGGGTCCATTTCAATGCCCTGAGCTGAAATTCGGTAACCTAGGTAATCAATTTGCGACTGATGAAATGCACATTTTGACAGTTTTGCATACAATTCTGCTTTTTTCAATTTAGTCAATACTTGACGCACCAAGTGGATATGTTCTGACATGGTTTCAGTATAAATCAATACATCATCCAAATATACCAGTACCCCTTTAAATAGGTGGTCATGCAAGACCTCATTGATTAACTGCATAAAAACCCCGGGTGCCCCAGATAAGCCAAAAGGTAAGACTTTATATTGGAAAGCCCCAAGAGGACAGTTAAATGCTGTTTTCCACTGATCCCCTTTCCTTATGCGAATGCGAAAATACGCTTCTCTCAAATCTAGTTTTGAGAAGATTTTGCCTCTGGCCAGATGTGATAACATATCTTTGATCAGGGGCAAAGGATATTTATTTAATATTGAGACCGCATTGAGCCCGCGGAAATCGGTACAGAGTCTTAATGACCCATCCTTTTTTGGCCGAAATAGGACAGGAGCTCCTACCGGGGAATTTGCCGGCTCAATGAAACCCCTAGCCAGGTTTTTGTCAATGAACTCCCTTAGCGTGGTAAGCTCTTTGGGAGACATGGGGTATATTTTTGGGTGAGGCAATTTTACATTTGGTAAAAACTCAATGGCACAGTCCGTTTTTCGGTGGGGTGGCAAGCGATCCGCTTCTTTTTCCCCAAATACTTCAGCAAAATCCTGATACTGATTGGGTAGTCCTTCAAGAGGGTGAAGCGTTTGCACAGTAGTATACGCTACCCCTCCACCCTCCATGTCCTCCAGTAAGTCCTTTTCGGGTACTTTGTAAAATCCATCTGCAAACGTTACAGTTCTATGGAGCCAGTTGATAAAAGGGTTTTGTTGCACAAACCAAGGCATTCCCAGGATTACCAGAGGGCCCCCCACTGGAGCTACCACAAATGGCAGCTTTTCTTGATGGGAGCCCATCTGCAAAGCGACCAGTCCCGTGGAAAGATTGACTGCTTTCCCTCCCGCCATAGTTCCATCCAATTGGGTGAAAATCATGGGTCTTGCCAAAGGGAACGTGGGCAGTTCGAGAGCTGCTACCACGTCAGGGTGCATTAGGGAACGGGAGCAACCCGAGTCTAGCATGGCCCACACTTCCACAGTTTTGGTTTTTGAGCTCAGTTTAACTTTAACAGTCAGTGTGGGGAAGTTTCCACTCACCGAATCATGGTTACGCCCGGTTTCTTCCACCTGCCCTAGGGCGCCCTTCAGGGCAGGTGGTAGGCTTTTCCCGCCGGCTGCTCGAATTGCAACTCTTCCTCCTCTTCTCCGAAGGGTAGGTCGGGGGGGTCCAGTTCTGCGAGGGCCGCCTTCAGTTTTCGCGGTGGAGCAGGAGCAGGCATCTTTACCGTGGGTTTCGTCTGTCGTTCCTCAGGACGGCGTCTCGGGCACGACGTGGCTCGATGCCCGTCTTTCCCACATCTGAGGCACTGACCCTTGGAGAACCGTTGCTCCCTCTCCTCTTCCCAGGTTTTCGGTTTGGGGCGGCTGGCAAGTCCAGATGTGCGCGCTCCTCTAGCAAGACGTGTTTGTCTAAGCTCTTTGGTATGGGCGTAGGTTCGTAGGGCATTTTCTGCGCTTCCCGCCAACTGAATCCACCCATATAGCGTTTTGGGATCGTCTCTGCCTAGCGCCCATCGAAGGATTTCGGGTTCTAGCCCCTGCTTGAACAATTCGATGATTGTTGGCTCAGACCAGTCTTCCACTTTTCCTGCTAAAGCTTTAAACTCCAACGCATATTTAGCAACTGAGAGGGACCCTTGGTAGAGTTTGCGCAGGTCATTTTTGGCCGTTTCTTGAGCTAGGGGGTCTTCGAAATGCTCCTTGAGTGCCCACAAAAATTCATCGAAGTCCTCTAACTCAGTTGCCTCAGCTTGGCATAGTTGCACATACCAATCCGCTGCCCTTCCTCTCAGCTTGTTGGCAATGAAATTGACCTTGCCATGTTCAGACTGAAAGTTCCGACCCCAATCTTCTATATAATGCTTGGCATTCGTAATAAAGAAGGAGAGCGTTGCAGGATCCCCATCAAACTTCACTCCAAATGGTGGGAAGGTTCTTACCGGCTCAGCTGGCTGTGGCGGTGCCGCGAATGACAGCGTACGCCGAGCCCCCACAGTTGGTCGATCCCTAGGAGGTCTTGCCTCTCGCTCTCCCCTTTGATGGGCTGATCGAGTCTTACTTCTCCCCCGGGTCGACAGGGTGCTGTGCCTGGGGTACTGTGACGGCTCTTCCTCCCAATCCTCCGGGGTGGGCTCTGCCTCTCTGGGCTGATCCTCTCTGGGTAGATCCTTGAGGATCGTCACTATTAAATCCATTTTATCTTCCAATGCCCTCATACGGGCCGGAGTGACCGGCTCCTCCAGGGGTTGGTTGGTTATCACCACCTTCGGTGACAAGGGGACTTCGTGCTCCCAGGCCAATTGGGGAGACCCCCTCCCCGTGGTTCTTTCCATAACAGATCTCTGTTCACTCCTGAGACTCTCCTGTATGGATGTCAGCAGCTCGTCCAATTGGGTATCTCGCAACTCCCGACGTGCTGCTCTTTGCGCTCTCGAGGTTAGCGCTGGCCGGCTTTTGGCCACCTCCCGCTCCTCTTCGCCTCCCTCACTTACGCGAAGTTGAGGTTCGGTCATCGCTGGCGTTCCCTCTTATCCAAGGATTGGATGGGGCCAGCGGAAAATGGAAAAAATGATTCTCAGCTTTATGTAATGATTGCCTAAACCCAAATACTCAGTCTCACAAGCTCGGGCTTAAAGATAACTGATTTATTAAAGGAATAGTATGCAAATACAGAGAAAGCTGAGAATGAGCAAAAGCGCGCCAAATACAAACTTAAAAGCCTTGCTTGTGGGCAGGGCCCGCCTCGTCGCCCGTCAGGACGCTCCCCCTCCCAGGTGCTGAATGCCGTTAGACGCGCCTGGGAACGTAACCTTGAACAGGAGCGCAAACCCAAACATGCATTCCAAGCCCTCAAAACAAGGGAGTGCAACAGAATGGAAAAACCCCGGGTGAAGAGATACGGAACAGAGAATGACATGTGAAACGTTACAATGTTAACCAGACATTAGAATGAGAACATGACAGTTGGTTACCACCACCCTCGGTGACAAGGGGACTTCGTGCTCCCAGGTCAATTGTGGAGACCCCCTCCCCTGTGTTCTTTCCATAACGGTTCTATGATCACTCCTGAGACTCTCCTGCATGGATATCAGCAGCTCGTCCAATTGGATATCTCGCAACTCCCGACGTGCTGCTCTTTGCGCTCTTGAAGTTAGCACTGGCCGGCTTTTGGCCGCCTCCCGCTCTTCTTCGCTTCCCTCACTTGCGCGAAGTTGAGGTTCTGTCATCGCTAGCGTTCCCTCTTATCCAATGATTGGATGGGGCTAGCGGAAAATGGATGAAATGATTCTCAGCTTTATGTAACGATTGCCTAAACCCAAATACTCAGTCTCACCAGCTCGGGCTTAAAGATAACTGATTTATTAAAGGAATAGTATGCAAATACAGAGAAAGCTGAGAATGAGCAAAAGCGCGCCAAATACAAACTTAAAAGCCTTGCTTGTAAGCAGGTCCCGCCCCGTCGCCCGTCAGGACGCTCCCCCTCCCAGGTGCTGGAAGCCGTCAGACGCGCCTGGGAAAGTAACCTTGAACAGGAGCGCAAACCCAAACATGCATTCCAAGCCCTCAAAACAATGGAGGGCGAAAGAATGGAAAAACCCCGGGTGAAGGAACACGGAACAGAGAATGACATGTGAAACGTTACAATGTTAACCAGACATTAGAATGAGAACATGACATATAAAAAATTTGTAACTTGTGGCCTATCTTTGAGCCTGAATGTGCAGGGGCTCCCCGAGGCCTGAAAAATATTTCAAGGGTTCCTCCAGGGTCAAAAGGTTGAGAAAGGCTGTTCTACATGCTTTGAAGAGATTTAACCAGTGGAGCCTCCCTTTTTGTTTTCAAATTGTACTTCAGGAAACTGGGGAAGATCCATGGCGGGTCAGGCTGTCTGAGGCCTGGATCTGGAGATTCAGTTGGAAGCTGATTCAGTTGAATCTCCAAAGTGAAGCAACATTCCAAATCAGTTTGGATAGGCATACCTACTCAGGTGCCTCTGGGCTTTGCCACTACCAGTTTGAATTTTTTTTTTAAATTATTTTTTAATTAGAAATTTTGAATGCAATACAAGTATTAAAAAATAAAAGGAAAAAGAAGATAGACAATAAGAAAAAAAGAAAAGTACAAGAAAAAGAAAGAAGGAAAATATAGAATTTTTATTTCCACCCTTCTTTCTATCAAGTCATTGCCATCTTACTCTTTTCCCTTCCACTTTAGTCCCCAAATCCATAAATCATCACTTCAATCTTTTCTTCCTTCAACAAAAAGTCCATATAAGGTTTCCAGTCCTTCAAAAAAGTCTTTTATCATTTATTGCCTGACCAAACTGGTCAGTTTTGCCATTTCGGCAAGTTCTGTCAATTTCATAATCCAATCCTCCACTGTGCGTATTTCATTATTCTTCCATCTCTGCGCATACAATAACCTTGCCGCAGTTACCATGTACAATATTAAATTTCCCAAGTTTCTTTTCTAGTTCAAAGTCCATAAAACCCAATAGAAATAATTCTGGTTTCATCGTAATGTTAATCCACAATATCTTTTGCATCATTGTATGGATTTGCACCCAAGATTTCTTTTGCTTTTTCACAAGTCCACCACGCACAATAAAAAGCCCCCTCTTCCTTTTCACACTTCTGACACTAGTTTGATATTCCTTTGTGCGTTTCTGAGAGCTTGACCGGTGTCATGCACCATACGTTGATACCGTATCGCCGGTTTGAATTGCTGAATCAGATTGGAACCAGATCTGATCCCCACGCTCCCTCCATAGCCAGCTGCTTTGGTTTTTCAGATACGTGTTTGGTTCTAAGAAGCATGGTGGCCTCAAAGCGAAAGGAGTCCGTCCCTCTAGTGCTACTTTCACCCATGTGGTCTGTGCTACAATCAAGTCGAGCTTCCTGCAATGTCTGTTCAGGGACAAACTTTCTCCCGAGCAGTTCAGTGAAGAAATTGAAATCCAGGTTTGCTTATTAAATTATTGCTGGTTAGATTAGTAGCTTACCTTTTCTTTAGAGCAGTGTTTCTCAACCGTGGCAACTTTAAGATGTCTGGACTTCAACTCCCAGAATTTGTTTATTTAATTTTTATCCTGTCTTTATTATTTTTATAAATAACTCAAGGCAGTGAACATACTCCTTCCTCCTATTTTCCCCACAACAGCAACCCTGTGAGGTGAGTTGGGCTGAGAGAGATGGACTGGCCCAAGGTCACCCAGCCGGCTTTCATGCCTAAGGCAGGACTAGAACTCTCCTACCACGCCTGATTGGCTCTTGGGCTGAGAGAGAGGGAGTGGCCCACGGTCACCCAGCCGGCTTTCATGCCTAAGGCAGGACTAGAACTCTCCTACCACGCCTGATTGGCTCTTGGGCTGAGAGAGATGGACTGGCCCAAGATCACCCAGCCGGCTTTCATGCCTAAGGCAGGACTAGAACTCTCCTACCACGCCTGATTGGCTCTTGGGCTGAGAGAGAGGGAGTGGCCCACGGTCACCCAGCCGGCTTTTATGCCAAAGGCGGGACTAGAACTCCGGGTGTCCTTCCCACCACCAATTCCAATACCCTCTTGAGTGTTCACTAACACAATGCCAGGAAGGAAGGCAGGAAGTCGGGCAGGCAGGCAAAGATTTAAGATGCTGGCTATACAGCACTTCCTGTGTTCTATTCACAGCAGTTGTAAAGTTTGTTTATGGTTGTTAACGAGTCAGGTATGGCGAACACGAATACAACCAAAACGCCATAGAAAATGAGAAATGAGAGGAAAAAAATAGCTGAACCACTAAAAGGGGAGAAAAATGATTACATTAAGCTGTAAATAAAGTGTAAAGGAATTAATTGTGACTCACCTCTGGGTCCTAGCCCTCAAATTCAGTCATGGCTTATTATTATTGTCATCTTAGATGTGCAGCAGCAATGGAGTTAACAATCTGAACAGTGTTAAATACTTGGTAGCTACTCTGCTATGCCAGAAATAACCTGAGTAGGAACAGGTAATCCTCGACTTACGACTGTTCATTTAACAATGGTCCGAAGTTATGACGGCCTCGGAATGAGTGCTTTAAAGCTCGTAAAGCACTTCTGAGTGTCGCAAACATCGCACCTCCCCGCTGGTCACACAATTGCATTCTGGGTGCTTGGCAAGCGGCTTGCATTTGCGACCAGTTGTAGTGTCCTGTGGTCAGACGATCACGTTTTGCAACTTTTTTGCCCTTTTCCAGAAAAAAATGGTCATTGGGGAAGCTGGATTCGCTTAACGACTGCCATAAAAATGGTTATAAAATCGGATCTGGTCATGTGGTGGTGGCTATATAAATGTTTTAAATAAATAACTCACTATTTTAACGTGGCAGTGATAGGATGAAATGAAATGAATGGGAGATAATCGATCTGAGTTTGACTAACTTTCATCTCATCCTGAATCAAAGTTCATTTCTTGGCTACCGTTCCTTCCAGCCTTTTCTGCTTTTTGACATGCATCACCGTCCAGATGTGGTGCTCTCCAGGTTTCATTAGTCTGTGTTCTTTTTAGTTCCACAATGATCCACAGTCTGCTCTGAGCGCTTGCTATGAAGGAGACCGAATCATAGTTTGTCCTGGCCATTACATTATTGAGGGAGAGTTGTCTATCGCTGACTCTATTGCACTAGAAGGTGAGTATTTCTTTTAAGAGTGATCTATTTTTAACTTTTCTATCTAAAATAAAGGGACGCGGTGGCGCTGCGGGTTAAACCGCTGAGCTGTCGATCGGAAGGTCGGCGGTTCGAATCCGCGCGGTGGGGTGAGCTCCCGTTGCTAGTCCCAGCTCCTGCACACCAAGCAGTTCGAAAACATGCAAATGTGAGTAGATTAATAGGTACCGCTTCGGCGGGAAGGTAATGGTGTTCCGTGTTGTCTACGGACAACGCCGGCTCTTCGGCTTAGAAACGGAGATGAGCACCGCCCCCTAGAGTCGGACACGACTGGACTTTACGTCAAGGGAAACCTTTACCTTTACTATCTAAAATAAAAAAACCAAAACTTTTCCATGGGTGGGGAAATTATCACAGCACAGATAATCTAGCATTTTTATTCCAAATGTTCATTAACTACATCAGGTGTTCAAGTTTCCCCTCCCTCATTCATTTCTGTCTGCTGGGTGGACTATTTGCATTCCTAAATGATGTTTTGTTTTTTTTTGCCACCATGGTGCAGTTATCCTAGGATGAGAGATTTTGGAGATTCTGAATGCAAACTGGGATAAAACTGAAGCAGTTGAGGCTGATTCTGGGCAGATCAAACTTCTTAATATTAGACTCCTCTATTCCTACCCTTCCATATTCTGTTATTTAATTGGCAGCACCAATTGTCTATTATTTTTGTCTAGCATTTTTGAAGGTGCATTTGCTTGATGAGCACATGAAAGGTTGCTTAATTGCTTTTTTAAAGATCCATGTTTTCTTTCTTAAAAATAAATCCAAATCAGGGAACCATTTTAAGAACATTAGAATAAATTAGAAAGCGAGGGTTTTAAATTTATTGTACACTAAAGTAAGCACTCAGTAAAAATATTGGGGCCAGGAGGTTAAGTAGCTCTGCTAGTTGATTGATTTCATTGTTGGTTATTTCTGTTGTAAGAGGGGAATTATTTTTTTCAACCTTGGATGTTTGTTATCTGAATTGTTGGTTTAATTTTAATTTTTGGTTTTACTTTTCATGCATTGCTATGAGATGGGTGGTCATATAAATTGTATAAACAAACAAAGACTTACAAAAATACTGTGCTGAATATCTTTAACAGCTTAAAGTCTACAATACAGGAGAATCCCAAATCAGATCAAAAAGTTCAGCATGGGCTTTGGGGCATATATGCTCATGGACATCCAAATGATGACATGTGCATAATGGTGATTTCAGTGTGATGACATCACAGCAGCTTAACCCAACCTTTCTCAACCTTTTGATCCTGGAGGAATCCTTGAAATATTTTTCAGGCCTCGGGGAATCCCTGCCCATTCAGGCTCAAATAAAGGCCACAAGTTACAAAATTATTACGTTCGTTTCATGTGTAGGCCTGTATATATGCATGAACATCCTTAAACTAAAAATCAAGACTGAAATTGACCTCTTTAACATGAAGTTGCCCAAATTTGAAATAAATTTTTAAATAAATTGTGATCTCCCAGAGAACCCCTAGTGACCTCTTGCAGAACCCTGGCTTAACCAGTGCTTGGGTGGTAAGATGAATCTAAGTTGATACCAAAAAAGGACCAGACTTGACACAAACCTTAATGAACAGGGAGAGAATTGTACAATTGGGGTTCTTGTATCAAGAATGCTTTTTTTTAGGTTCTCACATAGCAAAACGTTGTCTAGATCCTAGACCACAGAGAGCTTTGCAGTAACACTGTGCGGTATTTTTGATTTAAAAGCAAAAAGGCTTCAGATCCTGGACGTGCAGGTAGCTCTTGTCTGTCCTTAACCCAAACGTGGCCTTTCAGTGCAGCTACAGACTCCCTGGAAAAGAGACAGCTGGTTTAAAGAGCTTCAGACAGAGGCTGCACATACAGAGCATTCTCAACTAATCACAAAGGCACCAAAACAATGACATCTGTGCGGTGATGTCATTACACCGACACCGCCATTATGCACATCATCATTTGGATGTCCATGTGCATGTGCGCCCCAGAGCCTCTTTTGCTGTTCAGTCCAAAGGGGGTCACAGCTGTGCTTTGTATGGGTAAGAATCAGGCTCTTGAAGTTCTCTTGCTAACATGCTGCAAGCCAGTACCATATTTTCCAATTTCAATGCCCTCTTCAGCAACAGGGCGGTGCATTTTGCACTAGCTGCAGTTGGCTTGGGAGATTTCCCCCCCCTTTTTAACCCCCCACGAAACTCTTTTTTAGTAACTGTGTTGTAGGCAAAGCTCCCTATTCCGTCTGCCAGAAGAACCTGAGGTCTGCCATTCATGGTTAACATAACAGGGATGCGTATCGCTCTTCCAGATTCTTGGAGCCGGCTTTTGTTGTAGGTTCATTCTTTATCTTGTCAAAACTTCTGAATAGAAAAAGAGCCAAAGGTTTTTAATTTCCTGCTGTTTGGATTCTAGTTTTTTTCCTCCCTGTGCCAGTCATCTTTTTTTTTTTCTTATGATGGTTTTCTTGCTGCCCTCCCCCCGCCCGCCTCAAACGTTTGATTTATGCAGATACCCATACCAGCCTGCAGAACCCCTGCAGGATATGGAGTTGCAATAAATTTCATTTATCAGTAGGGGTGAGGATAAGATGGTTTGGGCACACAGGGTGGTATTTGTGACAAATCACATCCCGTTGGAGAGGTCAGGCAAATGTTAGCAAGCAAATTAAAAGTGTTCTCGACCAGCCAGAGCCAGAAGCTCTTAAGGAACAAAGCCCATGTCAAGTTTATTCACAGAGTCGATGCAGTGATTTGATCAAGGGTCAGGAAGTCTTCTTGTCTGTCAAGGGGGTGGTTTTCCTCCCCTCCCACCTTGCAAGCCATGGAAGCAGAGGAAGCTGAACAATACTTTGAAAGACAGAGGCTGTTCATGATGAGTGTTAATGATGTGGGAGGTATAATTGCAATGAAGGCCAAACTTGAACCATTGTGGCCTGGCAGGAAGCAGTTGGGATAAGACTTGTTTTTTTAAGGAGGAAGAGAGGGCTGCTAGTAATCAGATGGTCTGAAGCTTCTTTCAATTGGACCCTGGGTTTTTTTTTTTTGTCCCATGCAACTATATGAAGAAATCTAGTGGGCAGTTTAATACGCTGACTTGATTCATCCATTGCATTAAGCCACCGTTTGCTTATGTATGATTTTTTGATGGGATTGATCATCATGTTAAGCAATAAAACAAGGTTTATGAACTACAATGGCCAGTTCATATATCATGCTAGGCTAATTCAGCCCAACCCCCATGCTGCCTTAGTGCAATGTGGGGAATCCAGCTACTGGCCTATGTAAAAATGGTAAGGCAAAGTAGGGCTTGGTACCTTAGTGCAAAGCCCAAACCTGGAGCAGTGTAGATAATTTTGGATGATGCTGTTAACTTGCTTGAGACAGGATAATTGTCTCTAATTTGTCTGCCTTCAGTTCAAACTCTTACATGGAACTTACCATCCTGTATGTAATTCAGAGCGCAGCAAAAAAGGGTGGTTTTGTAGAATGACTTCTCATTTGTTTCCATAATGCCAGGAAGGGAATAGTAGAATCAAAGAGCCACAAGTCCATGCTCAAATTAAAGTGACCCATAGAAATGACGCACATTTTTCAGCCTATTTACATAACATTTTTTTTAAAAAAACAATCCCTTTGGCCATTTTTCTGTAAGTGGAGTAATAAGTAGCACGCCTCCAGGATGCAAAACAAGAGCTCAAGGACTTGCTTCAAGTTCTCAATATTTCCTATGATGGAACACGTGAAACAAAATGGAACAAAATATCTATTTTGTCTTGTGTTGGGAACAAACCGTTAGAACAGTGTTTTCCAACCTTGGCAACTTTCACATGTATAGACTTGAACTCCCAGATTTCCCAGCAATGCCTACATTGGCTGAGGAATTCTAGGTACTAAAGGACATGCATCAGGAAGTGGCCAAGGTTGGGAGACATTGCTCTGAAACATGGGATGTTTTGACTCAAGCTTCAGACGTTTGAAATGCCCATTCCAGGTATTTCAAACTTGGAACATTTTGCACAGCCCCTAGCATGGACTCATGTGCATCTGTATGCAACCTTAATTAAATCCTAGCTTCTTATAAGGCACCTAGAACTCTTCCTTTTAAGTAGATAGCTTTACCTCTTCATTGGGTCCATCTCTTGAGTTTTGGGATGCTTAAAAAAAAAAGAAAAAGAAATGCATTGACTCTAATGGTATCTATATTCCTGGTTGTCTTGTCATTATTCATGCTAGTGACAGGCCATAAAAGCTTTACGTGCTCATAAATTTCTTTAAGTGGTTTGGAGTAAACAATAGTGGATAACTAAGTTAACTTAGCCTTGGTCTTAAAAAAAAGGCAGTTTTTTAAAAAAAAAAACCTAAGTATGAGAAAACAGCAGGCCTTTCCTTTAAAAAACCTAGAGGTGTATAAATAGGAGATCTGAATCCTGACATGGTCATGGCAATGTGATCAAATAGATACTCTGTCATGGCAAAATATTAGTTTCTGTCCATTTTAAGATAATGGAAATAAAAATCTGTCTTCAGTTGGTGGTAACAGGGAGCTCTCCATTTGTTAACACTGAAATTAATGCCAGGAGCATAGCTGCTGATGAGCAGTCTTAGTTGCTTGCTTATCACTGCTTCTAAACGGGGAGTATTAGAAATCCTTTGGATGGTCAGTGTTTTGGACCCGGAGCCGAGAAGGTGTTTTGGAGTGGACAAGGGGTGCACACCATACCTGTGGTGCCTCCGTAAAGAAGGGATGTGTCTTCTCCTTTCAAACAGATGCTTGAGGTAAGGCAACTCCATTAACATGCCCATGGTGTCTCAGAAGTGCCTTATTGCAGCCTGTTGGTGCCTCCTTATCTGTGTTTTCCTGGGACTGTGTGGCTACTGAGTGAGTCCAGGAAAAGATGCAGCTTCTTTAAAGAGATTAAAGAGATACCTTTCCAGCATTGGATCCAAAGCATAGCTCATCCTTTTTTCTACCTCAGTAGTTTGGAGCAGTGTATCTCAACCTTGGCAATTTTAACTTGTCTGGACTTCAACTCCCAGAATTCCCCAGCCAGGGATTACCAAGGAGTTTAGTTTATCTTTAAGCCAGTGTGTGCCTTCTAGGTGTACTGCATTATAGTTGGAGGTGGTGTGAGCCGTACCTAGCAGATCAGGAGGACATCAGTTTGAGGAAAGCTAGCACAAGGAATGTGAAGCCATTTGAATGTTCCTAAGTAGTACATAATGGTAGCTTCCTTAAAACAACACTGTGGATAAGTAATGTTGCTTATTTAATCAAGAATACATTTTCCAATACGTTTTGAGGTTGTACTACAGCTTCCTGAAATTTTTGGTGAAAAAAATTCATTGGCTGCAAGTTCTTTAAAGTTAAGTGAGTCATTTTGTGTGACGCACTACCACAATTTTGAACATATGACCCCACTGAATATAGCAGGCTATTCTTTGTCATGCAGATGCATAGAATTGTGATTCCAACCCTGGTCAATATGTTTTTCTAGAACAGTTCAAAGATCAGTGGTCAATGTTTAGAATAATTCTTGGCTGTTCAGTGTGATGGTATTGTAGAACTACAGAATCTGAATTTCTGTCCTAAATAAGCATGGAATGATGTGGACAGAATATTTCTCTAAGGAAGGATCTACATCTCTGGAGATCTACTAACCTACAAAAATATACCCCACTCTTTCTTTTTTTTCTGTTTTTGCAAAGGCTATGGACTGCCAGATGACATCGTGATAGAAAAGCAAGGGAAGGCACATGCTTTTGTTGAGTGTACTGGAAAGGATGTGAAAATCTCCAGCCTGAAGCTCATCCAACATGATGCGGTGAAAGGCATTTTGAGTGAGTTTTCTGAGCTGACATCCTAAGTCAAATGAAGCATATACAGCCAATGGATGTCCCAAGCTGCACTGGTGTGCCTGGTAGAAGGTGCTGCCTTCCACTGGTTAACCAACAAAAAAAGTTATCGGGAAGAGTTCTGCAAAAGTAGCATTCATTGGCACACTTAAGTTGGTTGCTGACTTTTCTAGTAGACTTAATACGCTGAACCATAAACTGACCCAAACTTTGGGTTTGCTCAATACCCAAAGACTATAGAAAAATTAAACTAGGGGAAGACCAACCAAATATAATAGGTTGTGGATATCTATTTGCTAGTTTTTTATATGAGCTGGTTGTCTGAACACAGTCTTCTCTGTTTTGTATGCAGAGAAATCTGTTTGAGGATCACATCCTTTGGGTGATTTTATTTATTTAATTATTTATCTATCATATTTTATTACCACCCATCTCCCCCACTCGCAGTGATATCTGTTTCTTGACTATAATGTTCAGAATTAAAAGTTTCAGGGTATTCATTGTTATAATTTTACTGTATTCTTTTTCCCCATTCCTTTCTTTCCATGTTAATAACCTATATTGATTTTATGTGTCTTGTTAGAACAGGCAAACATGATGACTTTCCTTAACATTTGATGTCCAAAGTTTCTTTAAAGATTTTGTTTCCTAGTGGGGACCTGCCACCTCTTCTGTCCTCTTTTCTCTATCTCTCCCTCCCCTTGAATTTGATGATTTTTATTAGCTGTGTCCTGCCTTTTGAAGAAGGTGATAATTAACACTTCATCATCTGAGGTGTGGATTTGAATAACAAATGCTCCATGGGCTAGCAAGATTATTTCAGCACCTTTTATGTGAAAATATATTCACTCACCAAAAAAAGTGGGGAGGGGGTGCTTGGGCCACTCTTGGAGAAAGTTACTAATTGCATGTCCCTAATATATTCTTTAAAAGAGTAAATTTATACATTGTGTCCTTTAAAAAAAAGAAGTGTTTAATATAAGCGCGTGCATTTTGATGCAAGAAAATCAAAACTGGTCTAAAACTTCTAGAAATGCCTCTTAATTCCCAAGGACTCCTTTTTCCATCAGCTGTGTTATAGCTTTCTCCACTTTGGTCCCCTGCAAAGTGTTGGACAACAAATCTCATGCTGGTTAAGAATTTGGGGAATAATAGTCCAATAGTTCAGTAGGGAAAGCTTTATTATTATTTTTACTGACTTGTTTAAAATAACTGTAGCCTATTTCTTCATACGAGTCTTCTAAAACATAAGTGTTGATTGCTGCTTTTATCAAGGAATGATTGTGCTCATTGATTTTTAATCAAAGCATGTGTCATCAACAAAAGAACTTCCATACCAGGTCGTGCAACTCAAAAGGCACCTGAAGCTGTGTGTTTGAAATCAATCATCAAATGATGGCTGTATTTGTGCAAATTGGCCTCTGTTGACTTCAGAATGAGTTGAGATACCTAACAATGTTTAGCTCAAACATTTCGGAATTCCTTGTTTATGCTCACCAGGAATTTCTGTTAAGTCTTGATTGTGTGCCCACAAATTCAAGAGTACAATACTTTTGCAGGTGTTCATCAAGGAAGGACTACTCTGGAGAACTGCGTGTTGCAGTGTGAAACAACTGGAGTTGCCATCCGGACATCAGCTGAGTTCTTAATGAAGAACTCTGACTTGTATGGTGCTAAGGTAGGACAGATATTTGCATTAAATGATTTTCCTCTTTCCCAGAGCACCAAAGTGCTTCTATGGATCCATCACTGTTGATGACACCACTGTCAGAAGAAGCTGGGCTAATAATGAATAAAGTGATTGAATAACGCCAAGCTACATGGGTTGCCAATACATTGCAGACTCTGGTAGGATTCCAAGAATGAACCCCTTGGCTACTCTTCATGTTTGTTGAGAAGTAACTTTTGCTCTGTTCAAAAAAACTCGGTTGCTAGTGATGTAGCCATAGATTTGTATGAACTAGAGCAAATAGCTGACTCCTGCACTACCACTTTTGAACCTTTTTGCAGTTTTCCATGCTTTTTGCTACATTTACTGCATCTTTCCATCCATTTTACTGATTTCACTTTTCAGTTGGAAGGCAGCTTTCATTAGAGAAGTCGAAGTATTTCCAGCAATCACTCCTGGCAGTTACTGCTCAGCCCAGACTAAGTTAGCTTCTTCAGTGCCTTTGTATCTAAGTTCCTGTTTTTTTACCTGCTTCTTAACAGTTTCTTCTCCTCTAAATTTCAGGGTGCTGGGATTGAAATCTACCCAGGCAGCATGTGCACCTTGACTGGGAATGGCATACACCATTGCAAAGAAGGAATCCTCATCAAGGTGTGTTCTAGCCTGAGAGATGCGTACCTTAAAGGAAGCAGTCCAACTTTGGTCTAAAGAGGATGCACTGCATTTGAATCTATTATTGAAAGGATTGCTCAGCTGTTCACTTTGTCTTCTTTTAACAGCTTTTTTTCCTAGTAAGAAAAAAAGTGATGGAAAAAGAAGAGAGAATTACAAATGGAAATGCAGCAAGAGTCTTGTGGCTCCTTTGCAAACTAACTGTCATTCTAGCCCAAGTTTTGTGGACTAGGATCTATTTCACTAAAGCTTGTGTTTCAATCACACAGTAACACTTTAAGGTGCCCCCAGCTTTATTGTTATTTCTGCAACTGAGTTACCCTACTGGGAATTGTTACAGACCAAAGGCTGAACTCCTTGTAAAATTCCATGAATGAGAATTGATTGGGTATTTATCGTGCAATTAAAAAGCACCCTGAGTTTCTTTATCTAAAACAAGCAGAAGAGTTTCAGTGGTAGGAAGATGTCATTTTCACAGTTATTTCCTTGTGAGAGATCAAGACAGTGCATTGGGTGAATCTCTCCTCCCTTTAGCCTCACCACAGACTTGCAAGGTAGATTGGGCTGAGAAGGAGAGAAATTGTTTCAAGGTCACCCAATACACCCATCAAATGATGGCTGTATTTGTGCAAATCAGCCTCTGTTGACTTAAGAATGAGTTGAGATACCTGACAAAGATGTTTAGCTCAAAGATGTTTAGCTGATTTGCACAAATACAGCCATCATTTGATGATTGTATTGGGTGTATTGGGTGACCTTGAAACAATTTCACCCAGTGACCTTGATGATCAAGCTAGGATTAGGACTTGGATCTCTTCAGTCCAGGTTGGGTAAAATAAGAATTACATAATACTGGCTGATTAGGAAGTTGGAGTAATATGGAAGCTGATTTTATATGCTGCTTTCTGTACCTCTGGTTAACATCTGGTTGGCAGATGTTGGCAGGATGGTGAATGGCACAGCTTTTCTTGTTGGTTCCTTCCTCTACATAAAACTACTGCATATGGGCCTTTGGCTTCCTATCTGCAAATGAGCTGAAAAAGAGTCTTCCCAGAACTGTTGATCTGGGTAGGTCTTATGTACATCTCTCTTGGCTTTTAGAACTTCTTAGATGAGCATTTGGATGTTCCGAAGATAACCATGGTGAACAACGTGATTCACAATAACGAAGGCTACGGTGTGGTGCTGGTGAAACCTAGAGACACAAGTGAGACCACTCCAGAAAGCATGGCAGGTATGATTTTGAATGGCCTTGATATGTTACTTACTGGCAACCCATCAGCATTGCTGTTAAGCTTGCAGAAAGGGCATGGTGCAATGAAAGCGGCCGGCTTTACGCCCTACAACATGCCATAAGCCAGTATTTTCATACTGCAACAGCTGGATTCCCCCAATGCCCTAAATCAAAACCAAACAAACCATGTTATGGCCTAGCATGGTATATGAATCCATTGTAGATTAAATCAAACATAACACTGCTATAAATCCTGGCTAGACATACCATAATAGATGGTGTCACAGTCTGGGCTAAGCTGCATGCAGTGTGTGAACCCAGCCATTATAACAGAAGAGGTCAAATAACTTCTTCTTTTTGCAGTTAGTAAATGTAATTATGTCTTATCTGTCTGGTCCTATTAACAGGCTGTGCATTAAAGCCCTACATGGAGATATCTGAACTTGGGAGTTATCAGTAGTTAAAGCAGATTGTGCTAATCACATTTATGTTGTGCCTTACGCGCTGCGAGTTTGAGGCACCATATATGGAGTCTCCCATAGTTTTATGCCATCCTGTCAAAAATAACTCCATAGAATAAGTTGTGTCGAAAGAGTAGCCAGCTCAGAACCACCCAGTGAGATCCATGACCAAGAGGGAACTGGAACCCTGTTCTCTTTGATTCTGGTCCACCACATTGAGATCAACACTATCTTGGCCCTCTGGATTAAATGGTCTTTATTTGGAGAGTTGTTGGATCTATTCTTGCTTGCACCTGAACGGCTAAGACCAGTTTCAGTAGAGTCCTCTCCTAGTGGTTAAGGCAACGGGCTAGAAACCAGGAGTCTGTGAGTTCTAGTCCCCACGAAAGCTGAAAGCTGGCTGGGTGACCTTGGGCCAGTCCCTCTCTCTCAACCCAAGAGCCAATCAGGTGTGGTAGGAGAGTTCTAGTCCTGCCTTAGGCAGGATAAAAATTAAACAAACAAACAAACAAATAAACATCCATTTCATGTTTTAGATCTTTTTAATGTAACACTGCATAAGAAATGGGTGCTATTGTTTGTTTTTCTCTCTGCTTTGTACTGAGGCCAGCGCACATCATTTTGTATGCCACCTATGTACATCGACAGAAAGGGAGTCTATGAAAGGAGTAAATAAAAATCAGCCGTAAAATCAATTTGATGTCACTATTTCTGATTTAGAACAAATAAAAGAGAGCAAGTCTGCTGAAGGTGCTACCACTGTGAATTGTGAAGGTCTGCATGAATGGGCTAGTAGTGGATTGGATCCTTACGGAAGAGCCAGTGACTATGATCCTGGGGAAGGCAATTCTCAGATTACAAACGAGCTTTCTGCCACATCACTGAAGAAGAACCAGTTGCTTAAAAAGAGACTGAGTCAACTGGGGAACACAGAGGCACGCGACAACCCAATGTCTCAGGAGTTGTTTGTGTCCATCATGGGCAACCAGTTCAAGCGTAATGGGAAAGGGTGTTTTGGAACCTTTCTTTATTGACTTTCTGAATTGCGTTGGAAAGCCAGAGAGATAACCAGCAGCCGAGTGCTGATGCCTTCCAGAATAGCTAAAGCTCTCTTGATACCTGTTTTTTAAAAATCTGGTTATATTTCTTGCTTCAGTGTGCTTCTGGTGTAGTCTTTTGAGGAGTGGATGTGTGCATCACAGCCGTGAAATCCATATATCGCTTGGAGTGAGTTTTGAAGCCATAACTTGAGAGTTGAAAGCTCTCCAGTGACTCTTCTGAAGAGAGAAGCTTCATCCTTATTTGCTATGTGTATCACTCTATTGTTATACTATTTATGTCTAACATAAGTCACCTCATTTTAAAAATAAAATAAAGCTCTGTACATTTAAAGGGGAGACTGTTGGCCGGACCCTTCTACCTCTTGACCGCAAGTAAAATGAACATTTGTTTTTTGAGTAATGGCTGTGTGTCAGTTTCAGCTGTGTTGAGTAAACCTTTATATTTAGCAAAATTGTTCTCTTGTATTTTTTTGGCTACAGAAATAAGCTTTCAAATATTATCAGCTGCACAGTTTACTGTGTGTTGCCTACATTTAGGGGGTGCATTTATTTGGAGAAAATAATGGGATATTTTTTTCTGCTCTAAGCATCTAGTTCTCTTTGGGACCAGAGCAGTTTGAAATGTTATTCACCTCTGTTGCTAAACTGAGAAGTTCAGAAAGGTATGTGTGAAACATGTGGTTTGTTTTGAAGATGTGTTTTCAGAAGTTCTGCACAACCTTTCTGGGCAGGCTGTGGTTCAGAAGAATCAAACCATGGAACATTTTGGTTATTTTAGGTTTCAGCCAAATCAGCATCTAGATGGGTCTTATGGTTGAATAGGGCAAATATAATGTGCCTTGTACGTCTTCCCTATTCTTCATAGGCTGTCAGTCTTCCCAGCATCTTCAGTTCCCCACTTCCTCCTTAACTGCCATCACCACTAATATCCCAGGCTTCTTCCCATTTCCTCAGAAACATGTCTCATTCATAGAATTTTACATGGGTCCCAATTTATAATCCATCTATAGCCCTGTTTATTTCTATAACATGATTTCTGCTGTATTTCTTACAGAAAGAACAATTAAGAAAGAAACCAGTGGTTGTATTACTTGAGTTGATTGGTAGTGCTGGAGGCTGTATTCTTTGCCATATTTTTCTCAAGTTCATCTCTGCCCAGCCTTGAGATCCCCAGGTTAATGTGTTTGACCAAGCCTACAAGGAATGTGGCTGGGATCTAAGTAGCATATGCGGATGTGTATTGAATAGTTAGGTTTGGTACTATTCACAGCTCACAACTTCCACTTTGTGCAGGGATAAGCTAATTTACCATTATTAGTATAGACCAGAGTTCTGTGAGAAGTCACTAGGGGTTCCCTGGGAGATCAGGATTTATTTAAAAAATTATTTCAAATTCAGGCAACTTCACATTAATGTAAGTTTCATTCTTTATTTTTAGTTTAAGAACGCTGTTAAGGGATATACATAGGCCTACACATGAAACAAATATGATAATTTTGTAACCTCTGGCCTATATTTGAGCCTGAACGGGCAGGGGTTCCCCCAGGCCTGAAAAATATTTCAAGGGTTCCTCCAGGGTCAAAAGGTTGAGAAAGGTTGGTATAGACAAATCCCTAATCCATCTCATTTTTCTAACAGCAGGAGGCTTGCTATTACTTTCCCCACTTTCCAGAAAATCTTTTGCCAACATAGTCATGGATAAAACTATGTATTGATATTTACAACTCTTTATTTCACAGAAAAGCAGAACATAAAATATTTTATGTGATGATGTGTTTCTTAATGCTTCTTCACAGCAAATCAATAGCTCCAGAAAGTTGTTCTTCAAAACTCTGATAAGTAAGACAAGTTAAGAGTGATCAGTGCTTGGCTACATGATTGCCTTGCCATTTATTCCTTGTTTGGAGTTATCTGGAGAAAGATGAATTATTAAGAGAGATGGTCTGTTGGCTTTGTTCTCTTTCAGAAAAATCTGAATTTATCTTCTAACAGCTTAGGGCTCCTATGGACTAGAGATTTTTTTTTTCCTTTGAAAAATGGTCACTATTTGCTCAGAATGGTTCTCCAAGCTGGAATCACTACTTGCTTTGTTTACATAAGATGTATTACCTGAAGATGCTGTGGATTGAGTCAGAGAAGTTCTACCTGC